>NW_008824655.1:60390-95092 GCF_000699105.1 Pygoscelis adeliae
TCCCTCTGGCGTGTCGACCGCACCACTCAGCTTGGTGTCATCTGCAAACTTGCTGAGGGTGCACTCGATCCCACTGTCTGTGTCATTGATTAAGCAGTCTTGCCTTCTGTCTGTGCCACAAATATGTAGAAGAATCTGAAGGACAAAGGCTGTGGATTAAAATCTTAAATGGATAAGTGCCAAGCAAATCCTAAAATGGGTTAAGCCCTTCTAGCAGGTGGTGGCTGACATGACAGCATCTGGGCCCATATGCTTTCTGGTCCTTTTGAAGTTCTTGAGTAACTGTTTATGCATTGCACTCAGTTTTGGGGAGAACACCCCTTGAAACCTTGCGCATTAATTCACCCAGGACTTCCACTGTGTTTTAGCAGCTGTATAATCAATAGCATACAAGAACTGGAAGTGAACAGAGAAGTTTTTACAGAGACCTAAGTGCACACTGTGTTTAAACTAGGACCTGGAGCTTGGTCATTTTGAAATAATGCAAACTGTTCTCTGTTGTACAGGGCTGCTTTTGGCCCTGAATATTTAGCGACTTAGTAGTCACTGATGTTTTATTTTAGTATGTGTGTATTTGGCAGAGTAAGGATAAAAGCTCAAAGATGATACCTGGAAAAGTCTAGGAGATGCATAAAAATTTTCCCTGTGGAGCCCTGCCAGACAGTGCATCCAGAGACAGGTGGTCAGACCAGGGAGCTAGCGTGACTGGTGTATGAAGAGACAAAACATTTGTAGGATGATGTTTCTGGCAGGTCCTTGGTTTAACAAATCTCTCTTAGTTATTTCTAGCTTTGTCTTACTTGACTTGTGTTAATCATACTGATTATGTTTCATACTGTAGCATTCAAAGTGTATGTCGGTTAATGAAATAAGAATACTTACTGTTTGGTTTTGTTTTTTTAAATTAAGAGGCTGCAAAACAGCAGGTGCAGATTTGCCAAGGAAACTTAAGAGATTTCTCTGATGTGATTTGTGCTCCTGGTCATTATATGATATGAGAGTAGCTGCATTCAGCCTTAGTCAAAAAGACTCTTACTTGCTCCAGGATAAAAATAGAGCTTTAAAGAAGGCAAACAAATTATCTTCTGACTATTCCAGTCTCGAGTTATTCAGAGAAGCTCCCATATGCCACTAACAAAGATAAGATATATTAAACAGCCAGTAAATTCTGCTATACAAAAAGTGATTTCCACATAAATTGAGAAGAGGAAACTCAGAGGATATTTATGTACCTGTTACTATTAAGTTTAAAACCGATAGTAACTGCTTGCATGCTTCATACAATGGTAGTAATAATAATAAAAAATCTCCTAACTCATAGGGAGAAATTGGAGCATGGGAGAGCAAATTTATAAACAAACCAGGTAACTCAAACTTGGACAGTACTCTTGAATAAAAAAGGATAATGTTCAAATGAACTCACTGAGGTATGGATGCTGATTACTTCAGGCTTCCTTGTTAAGGCTGATATGAGGGCTGCTAAATGTGAAATATTTTATAGTAGTGCTGTCATAGCAGTGATGGTCTAAGAATACAAGCAACATAAAGCTTGTAGGGAGGGAGAATACTGTTACACCTGCTGCAGATGAGATTTCAGTTAGAAAGCCGTAAATCCTCCTGTTCCCTGAAAGAGACTGTTGCTGGAAACATCGTAGATCATATTTTAATTTCTGATAGTGGGTGGTAGTAGTATTTGGCATTCAGCTGTCCTCGCTCCTCATGTAGATAGACTAGTTCTACTGGGGGAAAGAAGAGTATTGTGCCCCTCTTTGATCTTTCTACTGAGAAAGCCAACAAGATTTCCAGTTATGATGGTGGATTTTGTGTGTGAGATACAAACACCTGTTTATTTTCCATAAAGTAATGTCAGCAGATGGTAAAGGTTTTTATCCATGCTGCTTTAGCTGGATTTGTACCAGTAAGTTGGAGGTGAAAGGTACCATATGGTACTGTTAATCCCCGAAGCATTCGTTATTCCTAAAATAATTTTCAACACCTTTTAGTGTTGACATCTCTTTCATTAATGTCCATGCTTATTTATGTGGACAATGTTCAGATGAAGTGTAACTTAGAGTATTTGGGTTTGTGTTCTTTTTATGCAAGTGTTCCTGAGATTCAGTGCCAACTAAAAAATTAATTGCCCTTGGATAGCAAGTTGGGGGCTTATGTGAAATGAGTTGGTTGTCTCATTGCAGTCTCCAGTGGATATGGACTGTCACTGGCAGCCTCAGCAGAGAGGAAAACTGCAAATAAATGTGATAACTTTGGAGGTGGTATGTGTTCTGGTGGATAATATCTAATTATTACTACAAAAAATGTTTTGTTGTGAACAATGGCCAGTGCTTATTGTCACTGCTGGCAAGAATCTACTAGACCAGGATGAGATTGTTCTGAGGTTCTGGGAGCAGGGCTTATTTATGATGCAGGGAGAATATTAGATTGGACCTTGGTGACTGTGTGGGTGGGTGGCAGTTTTGGAGGGAGATGCTAAGGAAAAGATTAGTGTTGAAGTAAGCTATCAGGAGAGCTGTCCTCAGGCCCCTGAAAGCAGAGAATACTTTTGTCTTTGTGGTTCTGTCTGCTCAGGGGACACTGGAAAAATGGACATTTTGCAGCTGCTGTTTCAGTGTTATCATCTCTGGCAGTGAGCAGTGCCGAGCACCCTTCCAGCCTGCCCTGTTTGGAGAACCCAGCACAGTGCTGGAGTATGCCAGGAGCAAGTACCCACAAATACGTAGCACCCACCAAAGCTAGCGCACCGTTTCTCAGCCAAACTGAACTGCCCTATAATCACTGGGGGAGCGGGCTTGGCCTCCCTACTCACGGGAAGGCGTGGATAGGGGTCTTGCTGAGAGGACACTCACTGTCAATGTGGGTGAAATGAAGAGGGGGATGCTGGCTGGCCCTGTGGGATGATCCTTTCCAGGCCAGCAATTGCCAGCCGCTCCAGCAGTTGCTGCTGCCAGTCTGGTTTTCCAGAGCTCTGCTGCTGATCAAGGCAGTGGATCAGCACTGATCAAGCCATCACTTGTGTTGTCCCGTGTGCTCCCCTGCTACAGGCCTGGAGCCAGCTTTGCCGTGCACAGACTAGCTCAGTGCTGGAAGCAGCCTGAGTGGCCTCATAGTCCATGTAGAATAGCTTACCAACAAAGGCAAAATAACCTACACTGAACTTCAGTCTGTCCTACCCTGCGCAGGATCTGTACCTGTAGACCATTGGCCAGAATCCAAGCTAAGCTAAGTCTTCCCTTATAATATGATGTTGACTGTTTGTGGTCCGTAGATTATATGGCAACTTTACTGAGCTGACAGTTGCTCGGCAGGCTGTGATTGCTTTTGGCTTTCTTGCTGATGCTCAGGAGAACCATGTATATCCATATGGTATTTTGAAGGCAGCTGCAAATGAGATTTAGTCAGTTGGAGTCAACCAAAAACCTTGTAACTAGAGTAGGCTGATACATCTCTTCTTGCTTCTTGGGATGGAGAATGAGACTCCAGACATGGCTATTTGGTCACCTTTTGGTACCATAAAAAACGCAGAAAGCATATATCTCTGCCCCACATCAACAGGTAAGAGGTACTGACTGTCAGCCATGCCCTTGAATTGGAATGAATATGAGAAGGGCTTTATATATCTGGCATCTTAAATAGCTATCAAAAAAACAATCCTGTATCTTAGTGAGATCCTCTGCTGCATTTTGATTTTAAAAACAAAACAAAAAACACTACACCTGCCTTGGAAAAAGCTCTTGCAATATTTTATTACAGAAAGATTGAAAATGAAGACATGACTGGATTGATAGGAGGACATTCTGTTCTCAGCCTCTGAATAAAGGAAGTTTAGAGTCAGAGTGGTATCTGGAAGGTGCTAGCGATAAAAGTTTTGCCATAGTGGCATGCAGGTTTAGAGTTGGGGTGTAGGGGTCTGAATATGCAGTAATTATAGATAAAGGATAGCAAAAATAGAAAAGTTCATTTGGGAAGTTAAGGAAGGACAGCCTACGTTATGAAAAAAACTGAAACAGTGTTTGCTTTTTTATATATGTTGGTGGAAAAAATGTGGAAAGGTAGAGAGATTTCAAATTGTGAGTTTTGGCACTAGTAAGAAACTCGAGTGCTCTTCCCCTCAGCCCTTCCTCCCCCAGTTTGAAGGTATTCTTTGCCTTGGCTCTAGTTCATTTCATAGTTCATTTCAGAGGTTAGATTTTTAACTCCGGTTTTACCATGCTCTGTGTGTGGAAAAACAAAGCAGATGTTTCAATGCACATACCAAACAGACACAAAGTTGAAATGAGTATTTCCTAGAGTGCCTCATGTCCCACAGTGGAAATGTCCCACCAGGCTTCCTCCAAAGCTCAAGGAATTCTGCTCCTTTCACTCCTGTTTTGACAATACATCTGTCCTTTGTCCTGCCCTTAGTAAGAGCCTTTAAAACCAGAGGTGGACAGGATTGCTTGCTTTCTGTTGCAGTGTGCCTAAGGCTACAGTTTCGTTACTTAGACTTTTGCTTCTGACTTGTTGTTGCTGACCCAGACTGTAGCCAAGCTTTGTCTTTTGTCCGTTTTTCTCCCCTTCTTTTGGCCCTTCTTCCCACCCCCAAAAGCATCCTGAAGTGGGATCCAACTGACACAGATGTAGAGCAGTTAGTATTGCTGTTGCTAGTGGGCTGGGTTGAACGCTTCTTTAATTTGAACCAAATTCTAATTAGGCCTTTCCAAGGTGAAGCCCTTTGATATTGTTTCCACTAACTAGAGGGGAGAAAGCCCAAAGTGGCAGGGTTTTGAGGCAAGCATGGTGTAGATCAGCAAAGTCCTGAAATGATCAAGTCACTCCAGCTGTGTGAGACAGCTGATGATCTCAGAAAATCCCATCAAAAAGTAAGTAATTGTATTTTGCTGTTCCAGGTCTGTTTTTCAGAATGAATTGCATGTGCGTTTTTGCATGATCTGACACTTAAAACTGGACAAATACTTTTGGTTTTCAAATTTGGTCCCTGAATGCATCCTCCATTTGCTGACTGATCTTTGCTAGATTTGAGGTTTCCCATTTCCCAGAACAGAACGAGGACTGTGCATGACCATTTTGACATTGTACTGCAAGAGGCTTAGTTACCTAGAGCTCGTTTTAAAAAGGGTTCATGAGAGATTCACATGAGGGTTGAAGAATTCACGTCTTTGGTTTTCTGTATTACAGGGCTGAATAGCTCTCCTATTTTTGGTGGGGTTTCTTGTGAGGTTTTTTTTTTCCCCATGATCTGCCAGCTCAAGTTTTTCATGTTATAAAATCATCTGCTTTTTGCACACAAATAATTAAACAGGGGGAAGTTTTGTTATATGTTTATGGAACATACTGGTCAGCACAGCTAGTCAGGTTTTTGTATCATGACGTGGAACACTTAGCAATGCTCCATCTGGAGAGGAAGAGTTGGTGGTTTACGAGTTTGTTCAGAGACAGCTGAGGGTACTTGATACAAGACAGTTCTTGAATAGGTGCTGAGCAGTGAAGCTGCAGGACCTCAGCTATACATCCCTCAGTAATATTTCAGAAGTAAAATTTTCCAGTTAACCTCCTTTGCTAGATACATATGCTGTAGTTAATCCTTCCTCTGGATGTGGCAGCTGCAGGTTGCAGAGGGCCTGACTGGGCAAAACGGTCAGAGTTCTGCCCTCCCCTCCACAAAGCAATATTAAGGATACTTAGCCAGGAGCAACTTATTGACTTGAACGTATATCAAACCACAGTGATTATGGGATGTTCCTCCTCTTTCTTATATAGAAAAGAACCCCTAAAAATAATAACCTAATAAAAAGTTCGTTTACTTTGTTGCTCCTAACATGACTTTCTTCCTTCTTTCCAAGCTAAATGATCCCTTTTTGGAGATTGGCTTATGCTGCCTGCAAACAGTGGACTGGTTCTCTGCTTCGAATGTCTTACCAGCAGCTTCCGTTTCCTTTTTTCTTGGCAGGCAAGTGCTTTGCCCTTTGAAAAATATCAGTGGAGTCCTGTGGTGTGCTGAGAGGTGGCCCCAGAACACTTGCCATCAGCCTTACTCTTAAGTCATCTACCCGCTGGTTCTGCTTTGTGTTAGCTTGGTGTGTTCAGTGTTGCGTTAGACATGACATCCCATCAGGAGCTACATGCATAATGCAAAAGATTGGACTCTCTTGAAAGGTCAATCTCTGCATGTATGAGGCTCCCAGTCATGTTCACTGCAAGCCTTGGGAGGATATTTCAGTGTGGGGTTGGTTAGTTTGTTTGATGTTTTTAAAGCAGGTACGCATGAGCTGACGTTATAAATGCTGGTGTGGTGGGGAGAAGGGCAAAGTGAGAACCTCTTGTGGACAAGCTCTGTAGAACCACTCTGCCTTCCCACCGTAGCTGTGGGTTTCCATCCATGACTAAGGGGAGCAGGTAGAAAGCAAACCCTAAAAAAGTAAGTGCGGGAAGGTTTTTGATTTTTTTTGTTGGTGGTGGTTGTTTTGGTTTGGATTTTTAATCAAAACTTTAAATAAGAAATAACAAAAGAAAAAGAGAAAATAAAAAAGCTGTACAGTGGTCTCTGATTTACTGGAGAACTGTATAAAGCATTTCTGTGGATCAAAACCCCCTGATCTTCCCATCTGAAAATAGGGATGGGAAGAACCGCGACTCCCTTACTGAGCAGATGACTGGAACTGTGAACAGTGAACCTCAGCCAGCAGTTACCTGTAAGTCATGCTAGAAGGCTTGAACCCCGTGCTGCTGCTAGAAGTGCTTTGCATCCCCCTCCCTTTGTGGGACAAGAGATCATTTAATCACCGTGTAATCCTCTTTAGGTGGAGCTGAGTAAATTTCCTTGTAGCTGTCTCCTGTGAGTAGATGGAAGTCTTTCACTCTTGGGATTGCTTGTATACTCACCGCTGAGAGTCTGCCTCTTCCCTTGCCCTCTTTTATCCAGCCACGTGCCTGCATTACTGCATAAAGTTTTGATGTATGGCCGTATCCATTTTTGTTCCTGCTTTCATTTCTGTTCAAGCTACATCAGCCTTTCCAGAAAGGCATAGTTTCCCCATCTGGTAATCAGCTGTGGAGATGCAATCACAACTCCGGTTAACACTAACTCTGATTTGTGTTTAATATGAGACTTTTGAATAACATTTCAACCTCCAATGATTCAAGACAGATAGTATTTTTTTTTGTTTTGGTTGCATAAATGAGAGCTGGAGGGGGAGGGGGTCCCTTATAAAAGGTCAGGCTTTAAGTGTAGTTTACTCCAACTTATATATTTAATATACATGAACATAGTCCTTAGATGTGCTAACAGTAGAATTGATTTAAAAAAATAATAAATTGGCATGCGTCCCACAAAATTCCAGTACTGAGGGTATTTTTCATCCTGAAACAAATAAGAGTTGAAATCTGGTTTTGTGTTGAATTGGAAACACAGGAAAACTAAAAGCACAGGTTTTGAGGTGGTGTTCAGCTGGCTCCTTCTGAACAGCTGTAGCACCTCAGGCAAGCTGTCATTTTAGTCCTGCAACCTGCTGTCATCCTCCAAGCAGAGGTGACTGCCATGAGTGTGTTTCCCACTGCTAAGTGCAGTGGGTGACCCGGCAAAAAGGGTGAGAGGCAGCACGGGCGAGAGTCCAAGAGGACAGGAACTCAACTAAAATTCCTGGGGGTCATTAATAATCTGGAGTAGGAGAGCCGACTAGTGTTGAATGTGGCAAAACCAAAACTTCCCCGCTTGGACTGACAAATGAAAAAATTCCCTTTCCTGGCCCAGAAATAGCTTTGGATTTTTTTTTTTTTCAGTTGAGAAACCAAAGCAAATGGATGGATGTTATGTAGAACATAAAGCGTCTGTTCCCAAACTGGATCAAGTAGTGGAAGGATAAGACAGAAATGCTGCTGGTGTAATAGTACACTTCAAGTAAACAAAGTGCCATGAAATTGCTGTGTGCTTTCTACTAATATTTAAATAGTAACTGTGCCCCGTCACATTTCATATGCTGTACAAAGTCAGTCTGTCTCTGTCCTATAGTGCTTGCAGATAGACACATAAATTGGTGTTGGTGAATGTTTTTGCTTTGTGTTTTAATAGGATGAGATGACCATCCCTGCGCTGGAGCTCTAGCACCTTAGCATGCCTGCTGTCCACAGACTCCATGTGGAAGAGTACTTGGAGTCCTCTCATGCTCCTTTTGCAGCTTTTCACAACAAGGACCAATTCCAGCAGATCTGATGAGGAACGCGAGTGAAAGTCTTGATTGTTAAAGGCTTTTCCCATTTTAGCAATTAATTCTTAAATTAATTCTTAAAAATCTAAACTTTATCCATGCTTCCTTGCTTTGGAAGAGATAGGAGAAAACTGTGGTTTCAGCTGTCTCTGAGGACCTGAACAAATCTGTTTTCTGGAACCAAATTGTTACCCAGCAGTACATGCAGTCCACAGACTGGACCATAACAGAATAGCTAAAAGATATGGAGTAACTGAGTATTTTTTTTGCTGGGCAAGGCTCTGTCCTTTGCTAAAAAGCTACCAAATAAGAGGCAAGCACACAGTTCTTGAAATGCTATCAGTCTTGCAGCTCTGAATGCTTGTTCTCTGTTTGAATTTCCAGCCATGGTAGAATTCTACCACTGTGGACTGGTGCCTTGAGGTGTAAAACAGAAGGCCTTGAGAGACCCCTAAAATAGTATAGGCAGAACTTACACCCAGTGGGTTTTGCAGTACATGGCACTGTGGTCCATAATGGGTTGCTGTATGTTGGAGATCCTCTGTTAAAGGGGCAGCTGGCAGTGTCATGCAGGGCCTCGTTTTCGTCTGTGTTTCAAGGCTTGAGGGGGACCACAGAAGCTGATAGACCTGTCAGTGTTCAGGAAACAATAACTGCTTTTGTGCGTGTTCTTAAATCAAGCTGAGTCATTCAAACCTGCACTTCTTACTTTTAGCAAATGAAAAACTGCATGCTAACTGATAGCAAGTACTGGTAGATTTGTACACAGAGCTAGTTTGTTGGGGTTTTTTTGTTAGGATATTTAGAGTTCTTTGTCTCTGCCTTGGATTGGGAAAGTATCAAAGTAAGTTAGTTCATTAAGTCCTTCTTGGTGTGTTGTAAGATGCATCATCAAACAGTTTTGATGAAGAGGTTTGGGGGGCGTGGTGGTGCTTGCTTTTGGTTTTAAGACTTCAAGATCACCTAAGTAACAACATGTTTCAGCTCTTTGATTAGAGCCGAAACATCTTCAAAATGAGCAAAGAGCTTAACTGAAAGCAAAGCACTCAATTATATGCTTTCCAGCATGAATTTTCAGAATACAGCCTTGCAAGTGATAATGAACTATATTTGGCACTTTGTTAGCAAGGAGTTTAACAGCTTAACCAACTCCGTTTAAAGAAAAAACACAAAACAACAAACTTTCTGATCCTACATGCACAAATCATCATGGCTAAGATACCTTCTTTCTTCATATCAAACTCATAGTCTACATTAATTTTATAGAAAAAAATATTTTGGAAATAATTTTTTATTGTAGTGAAAATAAGATACCATTATGTTCATATGTATACACACACACAAAGAAAAGATTCACTGTATATACACTGAAATACCTCATACTCAGTGTAACCAAGACTCTCCTCAGCTTGTGCACAGCAAATACTAGAATACCTTTTAAAACATGCCTGATCCCAGCCACCATCCACTGCTGCGCTTAGCAGGAGCAGCACTGAAGCTATCTCCCAGGGCTGGCAGCCCAGCTGCACAGAAACAAGTCACAAGTTGATGCCTACCCTGAGCCCAGTACTTCTCTACATTGTACAGTTACCGTGATCACAGGCCCTGGTGTTACAGGATGGCTCAGCCGTGCTGCTGCAGGGGCAGGAGGGAGTGGGCTGTGCCTCAGAAACTCTGGACCAGGTGCTCCGAGAGCCTTTGGGTCACCCAGCAGAATGGGGCCTCTGTCTCATAACACCTGGTCACAACAATGTTCAGCAGCACCATATTACTTCCTGCTGTCTTGCGTTATTTGGGCTTACAGTGGTTTATGTAAGCATTTCTTTGACAGATGTCTGGCTCTGATACCCATTCCCTGCCACTCAAGGCAAGAAGATACTATGCAAGTGGATCCAGTGAGGCTCTCCAGAACACGTAGAAGAATTGCATTGAAATATTCACTTGTTTAACTAAGCCGCCTATAGACAAGTAAGTAATTCCCACTGTCGCTTAAATCTAAAACATATCAGGTGGCTGTTGGCACATGTGGGCCGAGAACTACAGACTTTGTAGAAATAACAAATAACTTGGCCTTGTTTGCTAGCAGAAGCTAATGTGAGACTGTTAGCGCCCTAACCCTGACAGCCATGTTAATGCCTTAAACAAGAGACACTGGGTGACTGAACAGAGCCCCAACACACCTTAACATGTAGTCAGAACTCTCTTTGTAACTTGAAGATGAAACTCCGTTTCTGTACCTCGAAGGTCCCCATCTCAATTCAGCTATTTTAAAATGCTTCAGGCTGACTTCTTCTGTTTAAGGAATTCTACACTGACTTCCACTAAGCCAAGAATAATCTAATTTTTTCCCTTCCCCCTAGGAAAGTACTGCCATCTACCAAATATGCATGCACTTAAGTACCACAGCCTGATTTTGAAACAGAGCTCATGGCAGGCTATTGCCCAGTTCAGTAAAGAAAATTCAAATATTAGTTGGCTGAATTCAACATTGAGTAAACACTAAATATATTTTTAAAAAGGATGGGCACAAATACCACTGTAGTATTTAATCATTAAACTATTCATCTTTCTATTTCAACAATTAAATGGATTATGAAAATAAGCTGGTAGGGAAATACACAACAAATAAATAATGCCTATTAACTTCTAAAATATCAAACAACTAGTCTACATGCAAAAAAAGTCAATGTTAGTCACTTAAGCTTCACGGAACATTTGTACGATAGAAGCCCTTCTGTGCCCCAGCTTGTGTGTCTGCCAGGAACAGCTGGAGCACCAACCACCTTGGCTTTAAAAAGCCAAGTACTTCTACAGTACTTCTCCTGTACTGTAGAAGTACTGCCCTGCCCTGCTGAGACGCCCCGTGGGGTCACTAACAGGCAGTGGTGATGCTTGTTGTTGGGGAGAGCCTTTAGGAGGCCTGCAGGCTCAGTGCTATGTTCTGTTTTGCTAATGCCAGGTGACAAAATGTACATCAGGCATCTGTACAAAAGAACAGTTTTTCCAGTGAGGTTATGGTTGTGTTTATAATGGGAAAGCTTTAAAATAACGCTAACATAATTCTAGCACAATAGTTCTCCCCTACAAATCATTCACGTGCAAACCAAATATTTCTTTCCGCTAGTGCCTTATACATGTGAAATTGCTACAGTAGCCTCCAGTGAGGGGATAAATGCCAGACAGGGACTTTAAATGTGCATTTTATTTTGGTTGTGCATGTATCTTCTCTTACCTGAGGAGATTTTTTGCCTTGGTATACAAACTTTCACTGTCCATTTCAGAGTTAAAGAAAAATGAACTTTCATAACCTCTGCCACTTCTGATCACCTCTTAAAAATGTCACTTTACACAGAAAAGCCAGAAGTAATTGAGATAAACAGACATCTGTACATTTTAGCCATTCATTTAGAAAACATCTGTATCCATCCATGCAATGTTAAGACTATAAGTAACTTTGCAGTTACATCTGAGCCCATTGCTATGGCAACAAGGTAGTCTTTATCTCCCACGTGCATTCTACTGATTTCTTTTTTTCTTAAAGCAGCTTCCTGAAATGAAAAACAGAGAAGCAATGATTAAGTTAGTCTCTTTCAAACATTGGATTCAAGGCTTATATGAGGCAGCTCTTACTACTTTCCAGCTGTGGAAAATTTAGACGCTGATCCTTTTCAAGATGAAAAAATGAACAACTGACATGGAAAAATGTGAACTGCTGTTATTTTCAATATTAAAAAAAAAAAGTATAGTTGATGATCTTGGAACACAAGATTTTTTGCTACCGTAGCTATTTTTAATAGGATCCCAAGGAATTGTACTACAGTATCTTTCAAACTAACTCAGCTAGCTGTAACTTGCTGCTTGCTACAGTAAAAGTACAGTTCATAAGAATGTGTACGCTAACAATTAATTCCTTGATGGCCTTTTTTGTGGTTAGCTTTCATCAAAGCACACAGCTCAGCTTGGTTAATTGTTTGGAATTGTAAGCTTTCTATTATGGTAGAAATACCCACCATACCAGCCAGGGTTGTACTAGTGATCTGTTGGTTTTTGGTTAGATGCCAAGTCTTGAACTCAAGATAAACTAACATGCTTTTAAAATCTCTATTTTAAATAGAACACTAGGCAATAGTAACTACACTAGAAGAGTTAAGAAGGTCCTACCTGTGCTTTTAAGGACCTAAATTGATGTCAGTGCTTCTCTGACACTCATTAACTTTGGGATTCCTCTTCACTGCTTTTAACATACCTTCTGGGGCTATCTACTTCTGACACATTATTTTAAGTACTTTAAAAGGGTTGAACCTCTTCAGAAATAACTTTGAAATCTTAACCTCTAGTGTCCCAGCATTTCTAGACCCTTTATATGAAAAATACAGTAGTGTAGTAAAGGCCACATGAGAAAACATCAAAGGAGCTATCCAGACAAGACATTTCACTCACATTTGATGCTGCCTGACAAACTCTGCAAACTGACGGTCTTTTGCGTAGAGCTCTATAATTCGAATTCTGTCCTGAATTTCCTAGAATAAAAGAAACACAATTGTAAGTACATAATAGAAATTAGAATACTACTGAAATAACTGATTTCTGGGTTTTGGAAACTAGAACTCCTATGCTTTGCTGTTTCAATTGAAATTGGACACTCCAATATTAAAATTCTTCTTTACGCTATTTTTTTTTTTAAATGAAGCACTTCATTGGAATCCAGTAATACTTTACTTTTAAATCAAAACCAGGGTTTGGACAGAATGTGGCATTTCAACAGGCTTTAACAAAACCATTTATCTCTCATAGATACTTTGCCTACAAGCCCAGCTACAGGCTGGATTCACACCTCTCACAGTTTCTTAAGGATCTGTGGTTAGTTCCTGGATGTAAATCCCTTCTCTTTAGCATTCTAGAGTAAACCCTGCATACTGTGTATACAGGAAGAAAGGAGAATCATGTGATCTAACTTGCAGGTTATAGAAAGATCTAAACTAAAAAAATTAAAAAAACCCAACCTGTAAAAAGGCCTGGATGCTCCAGGCTTACATAAGGTAGTTGGCATTAAAAGCTAAAGGCTGTGTCGAGCAATACAGCAACCATCCCCAACTCCTGTGAAGTTACTTAAGCAGTCAGGTCCTTTATCGTGTGAAATTCATTACAGGTCAGAACACCTTCCTCTGTACCTAATAGCAGGCAGGGAAAGAAATCCTTTCTCTCTCCTTTTAAATAGTTGCAGCAGCCATAGTTGCAACTTGTTTATCTAGAGCATAGACACCGGGGAAAGCTTGGGCCCACCTCTCAGGTTACAAGTGTGGAGTAACCTTATTGTTTACATGATCTTTTCCATGCCACTATGAAAACAAGGTCATTTACCTCCTTAGTAAGCTCACTGTTTTCATAAATGTGCCTGATCTCTTCACTGCTGTAGTCTGTGGATGTCTCTGCACTGGTAGAACTGTAGGACGTTAGCTGAGGGTATCTCCGGTAATAATGGCTGTAGCCAGTCGTATCACTTTCATACATGGGGTTGTATTTAACTGCATTCTCAATGGATGAGAGGCTGTCACCCTGCCTGGGGGAGCAATAAACAAACTGTGAGCTTCTCTGCAGCCTGGAAGGGCAGCAGATAGATTAAGGAAGCCTGGCATTTGGAGGCACCTATACATCCTGTTGCTTGTCAACTGTGTGATATGAGATTTATGACAGAATTACCCTTATTGTAGCAGATGTGTTTTAAAATATTAGATGGTGTCACCTACCCATGTGAGTCCTCGGTGTCACTCTTTGTGTACTGGTCTCGAAGGGTCCTGGCCAAGAAGAAGATGACAGCAGATGCCACAAGAAGGAATCCCGCCACAGAAGCAATTGCAATACCCACAACCAGTGGCTCAGACACGTATTCTTCACAGTGCTCCCCTCTGTACCACCAGTTCTCTCCCACACGACACCTGCCACAAAGAAACATGGGGAAATTCAACAACAGCAAAAGCTTTTGTTACTGTAAATGTATTTAACTTCCTGTTATGACATGCCCTCAGTTAAGTCACTTCAGTAAATACCTTTGCATGTTCAAGCACCAACTTTCTATTATTATTATTGTGAACAGCCTTTTTGGTATAGAATCACAGAATAGTTTGGGTTGGA
This sequence comes from Pygoscelis adeliae, assembly GCF_000699105.1. Classification (NCBI taxonomy): domain Eukaryota; kingdom Metazoa; phylum Chordata; class Aves; order Sphenisciformes; family Spheniscidae; genus Pygoscelis; species Pygoscelis adeliae. The sequence continues at coordinate 74,742 of NW_008824655.1, forward strand.
AGGGACCTCTAAAGGTCACCTAGTCCAGCCCCCCTGCCGTGGGCAGGGACATCTTCAACTAGATCAGCTTGCTCAGAGCCCCGTCCAACCTGACCTGGAATGTTTCCAGGGATGGGGCATCCACCACCTCTCTGGGCAACCTCTTCCAGTATTTCACCACCCTCGGCATAAAAAATTTCTTCCTTATATCTAGTCTAAATCTACCCCCCTTTAGTTTAAAGCCATTCCCCCTTGTTCTGTCGCAACAGGCCCTGCTAAAAAGTTTGCCACCATCTTTTTTATAAGTCCTCTTTAAGTATTGAAAGGCTGCAATAAGATCTCCCCAGAACCTTATCTTCTCTAGGCTGAACAACCCCAATTACTGAATTGAGTGAAGATAGGTAAAATAATAAAAGGATAATGCATTTGTGATGGAAAAGGCCTGTGGTTTTTGCAATTTAGAGTATTCTGTGATGTGTTAAAACTAGAACGTGTTTAGACTTAAGTAAAACATTATGCCTTGATTAAGCCTTGCACATGACACATCAAACACTGTAAAGGTAGAAAACAGTTGTCTTATTCATATTGTAATGTAAATACAAATGAAGGTGTGTTAAACAAGCAGAATGTTTATAGTGTAGTGAACTCCACAATGGTTAGTCAAATAAATACATAAAATAGATGACTAGAAAGAAGTGTGTGTCCAAGAGTGTATCTTTGGAACAGTTGCCTGAAACAGCATTCATTATTTCTGCCTTGCTGTGGTTTTGAACATGAGAACTTTAATGTTAATACTGACTTAAAATATATCAGTAAAAATAATATATTTGCATTATGTGTGTTTGGGAGTTCTAGCTGTAAAAACTCAAGGAATTGTAAGGTACTATGACCACTCACAGCAATGAACCTTATTAATAAGAAATATCAGTAAATTAAGTCTTCTAACATAAATATCTGAAATAGTTTCTGAAGGTAGTAAGCAATACTTTAAATTTCTCAAAAAGTTCTTCATAAATGCTGGCCAGAGCTTGCCTGAGTTCAGATACTTACCTGTTTCTAATTAACACTATTATACAAATACAATAAAATTTATAGTACATCTGTGATAATATCCATTTTTGTAGCTTTAAAAACATTTTTATTTCTCCTGTTAACTGCTGGGACTCTTAAGACTGACTTCAGAGACATTCTAGGTAAGCTTTTTTAAAAAAATAATCACCTGAAGTAACATAATAACTATTAGTAGTAATATTCTATTTTGCAGTAAGTCTCCTACCTTTTGTTGATAGGTGTATTTTGTTTTTAAAAATAGACTCTTACATTGCTTGAAAAGGAAAAAAATAAGTGCAATGTCAGAGGGAGCATCAATTTGTCTATATCTTGTACTAAGCCTTTTCGCGGTAAAATACAGAAATCCTGTTCAAATGCATCTGTATCTTTTTCTAAAAGCAAAAATTTGAACCAGGGGGGCTGTGCCTTGATCTTTCTATGAACCACACATGATTTTTCCCAAATGGTCAATGATTTACTTTTATGACTTTTTCTTAACCAAGAGCACTATTTTTAATATAGTTATGCTGTATGAATATGCCTTTCAGATATGAATTTTTGTGATGGAATTAATTCTCATATGTTTTATGACATTATCTAACACTTTGCTACTTGAGAAAACCTCTGGAGATAAATTCTGTCCCCAAAGGTCAGTGAAGGCGATTTGAACAACTGAGTATGTTCCATTACTACCATTTTTCCTAGTTAGTTTTATTTCCTGATGTTTCTATTCTGTTAAAGAAATTCGTTACTGTCTCATTTCCGATATTTACATAGCAAAACTAACGTTAATATTGGGACCTCCACTCAACAGCATAACATGAATGATAATCATTACCATCTCACTTGTTACACATTATCTTACAGAATTTTGCACACAAATCTTGTCGAATGCTACAACAGAGGAGACAATAAGGAGTTTTCATACAGGAAGCACATACTTCAAACGGCGGGATGACCTACCTACAGATGGCCCCTTGCCCAGGGCTTATGTCACACTTCCCGTCATTCAGGCAAAAGTTTGGTTGCAGATCACAAATGCTATTGCATGGCAGCCCGTCGATGCTTAGGTAGCCAGGATTGCAGACGCACTCGGCTTCCCCACTCCAGCGATTTACTAAGCATTCGGAGAACTCATTGCAGGCCTGGAACTTGCAGGGATCTGCTTGCTCACCTGAGAATACACAAAGCAGAAGATATTAATGGTAGAGGAGAACCTTAACTGAGGCAAAGCGCTGGCTGTCTGCTGCCATTTTCTCTAATGATCTCTTAGTTAAAATAATCCGCAAAAATCCGGCATGCGTCTTTCCTGAGTAAAAAAAGGTTCTGCTAAGGTGAACAAGCGCTAGGAAGTGTTGTTCATCTCTATCTGCACAGTGCATGTCAACAGTATGGCTAAGACCACCCAACAAGCCAATTGAAAAAGCAAGTATAAAATGTTCTTTTCCTTACTGGAACGTGCGGTACCTCAGATGTTCTCTGCCTGCTGGAACTATATTTTGCAAATGAGTAAAACACAGCAGATCTCCAATCTAAGCACTGTACAGGGAACGGCAAGGGGACATCGGGCACTCAGCACCTACTGTGAGGTGATTTGCCTTTGTCTGCAAAGAACACAAGCTTGTAGCATTTGAGATATCTCACTTGTATCAAGCTTAAGAGGGCTGGCATACAGTTAAATGATCAATATCAGAAGATTCATCATGCTAATTGGACCATCTTTATAAGAGAGCTACCTCAGAAGAACAGCTACCATTTGCCAACAGATCAGCACTGTTACTTTTCTCTAACCTTAAAACAGGAAATATTTCTGAGTTGCTTACATGGTAAACTACTGGCTGACTTGGACAGGGAAAAAACTTTCTCCCTGTATCAGCGGAGTGAACTAAGAGGGCCTGTAACTTTTTAGTGCAACCAAGACCTTACCACGAGAGTGAGGCAGCAGCTGTTACCTGTGCAGATACCTACCTGGCAGGTAAACTGGCTACCACCTGTGGGAATGATCACATGGAATAAGTTCAAACCACGCATGAAACTAAGCACAAGAGAGATGGGCACCACTGTTCTCACTGACCAGCCTTCTCCCTCACTCCCCGGTGAAAGTGCAGTGGCATTATATGGAGTACTACATGAGCCAGTTTTGTCCCCATATTTCTATATGGGCCCTATATACTTTGCTCAGTCTGGGTCCCACTTTGCTTTCCATCTCTTTAGTCCCTTAACAGATTTTTATTTCTTTGTTTGAACTCTGTGAAAGATTCTCTTTCTAAAGCCCAGCCCGTGAAAAGCCATGGGCAGTCTCTGAGCCGCTGGGATCCTTAGTAAGTTCTTAAAGCAGAAGTTGCTCTAAATCCCTTGCTCCAAACTGCATTTCCCTGCCATCCTTACCTGATTCCACATCCAGGGAGTATTTATCGATGGCCAGGTTCATGGTGTGATATGCAGTGTTGCAGAAGTCTTCCAGGATCATGTACACAGCATTGGTGACGTTCCGAGGCACACGTTTGGCAAATTTCATTCGGCTGTTCACCACGATGCTGCCATTTCTGAAGTTCAGGATTTCCAGATTCTGGAAGCCCGTCAGATTTGACTGCAGGTAGGGCACCAGCTGCAACACAGTGGATGTGACAGAAAAGCTGAATCTTTGAATCTCTACTCAAGCCAGTTGCACTGTTATTGCATCAAACAGCAGGAGTCTGAATTATTTTATCCAAATCCCACAGCAAGGGCATTAAAACTTTACCCAATTGAGGCCTGTGCTGGCAGCCTGCCAGAAGCCGGAATACTTCATACAGTTCTTAAGCACGTACCAATTTGCAGACAGTTTCCAAAAATCTACGATTCCAAAATACAGTTCTCAGGACATACGTGGTACTCTCCCTTGACCTAAGCACCAGGCATACTCGTCGTTCACAGAGTATTTCCTTCAAGCATGTCCCCCTTCCCTCTCTCTCCTTTACTCCCTCCATCACCCACAACAAAATGTTCATTTCAGTCAGGAGAGCGGAATTTCCTGGTTAAAATGTAGACAATTGTTGCTGTGTAACTCCTGTGAGGCTTTGCTGGCCATCAGTCAGTTTAGGAACAGCTTAGTGCCCTGAACTACCTCTCGTTTAGGATGGGTTGAAAGTGTTGCAGAAAAGTTACCTCCCCAGAGGCCCAATTTGTTTACTTCTCTCTCCCTATAGACTAAATACAGAGCACTCTGGAAACAAGTAAGGGGAGTGTCACTGTGACTTCAGCTACACCGCTACATTTATTGACACCAGCAGAGCATCTGGCCCATAGCACTAAAAAGTTACGCTTTAGAGAGGCTACTGACTGAATAAAAGGCAAACAACACACCCCACCCCCCGTTTCCAGACAGAATTTTCCCATGGAGGGACACAAATAATATCTGTAAATACCAGTCTTGAGTTGCTCTCTGCAAAAGGGAGCCGACAAACTATTATTTACCAACAATTTTTGTCTCTCTCATAATGCACATTTAGCATAGAAGTGATTCTTACTAGTTCCAAGAATCGCTGCTCCAACGCTTTGTATTCAGGGGAGTTTTTATTGAACAGGTCCTCTGAAAACATCATGTTGGTAACCCGAAGACTGAAAAACACAACTAGAGCTCGTGACGAGACAGGAGTACTACTGCGATTTTCATGCGTGGCCCAAGCCACGCTGGCCATCTCTGTGGACTGAACATGAGTTGTCAGCTCCACGTGACTTTCAGTCATGCTCCTTCCCTCCTCAGCCAGCTCAGGAGAAAAGTGGACAGTGCTCACACGATCCAGGTCTACTGAAACATCCAGGACCCTTGTCGTTTCATCTCCCAGCTTTGTTGAGGTAGCCACAGACGATGACACTGTAGATCCCACAGGAGGGAGTTGGGACGGAAGCTCAGCAGTGCTTGTTGTTACCGTTACATAAGAGCTCGTAACAGTGCTGAAGCTCCTGGAAACATGCATGTCATGGTCTGTACCACCCTGCACAGCAAAGTCCTCTAGAAGAGTGGTCTGATCTGTTACAGAAGGAACTGCAGTTGAAACTTGAGAGGCAGGCAGCGTTGCTGATTGCACTGTCTGATCTAATGAGTTTTCTAGTGCTCTGTCAGTAGGCCAAACATCAGCTGGTTTCTTCACTGCTGATCCAGTAGCGTCTTGGCCCGCCAATGATGAATCTAGGGTTTGCTGCTCTTCTGTGGAAGCATCAGGGTTTACTGTGGAAGGATCTGCAGTCAGAATAGTTTCTGAAGAGCTTGTGTCCAAGTGGCCTATTGTAACAGCTTCAGTTACATCTGGCTGCCCCACTGTGAATAGTTGTTCTACCATTGTCCTGTCTTCACTGTGGTGTTCAACTGCTTCAGAAATGATGTTCTGACCTACACTGGACTCTTCAGGTTGCTCCATAATGATGGTCTCTGTAGATGTAAGGATACTATCCTCCACAGACAGACCTATATTTTGCGGCGAGACAGGGGCTTCTCCAGTTGGCATGTCTACAAAGGAATGGTCAACTGAAGGCTCCAAAAGCAAAGGTGGTTTAACAGAAGAAGAATCATACGTGCCCGATGTTTCTGTCTGTGTAGATGGTTCCACAGATGATAGCTCTTCTGTCTGTAACAGAGGTACCTGCTGAGTTGTAGTCTCTGGAAAGACAAATATTTCAGACTCATCAAGGAAATCTTCTTTTGTATTGGCCATACCTTCATTCTCATCTTTGGAAGGATCATCATCTAATTTATTCCCAGAGTTAAGAATATAGTCTAAGATCATGCCTTCAGGAATATCCTCAGTTCTGATTAACAAAGACTCATTGTCATCTTCAAGCCAGCTATCAGGACCAGGGTAGAAAACTGGTTCCATTGTTGCTTCTTCCCAAGGCCAAAGACTTGATTCTGTTTCTTTTCCTGAACCATCAAAGGCTGAACCAGACCCATCATCATATGTAACTCTATCTCCAAGATATAGGTCAGTTTCATCTTCCATAGGGTGTACTTCTAAGGGAAAAGGACTTTCTTCCACAGACTCATGCAACACAGTGTCTGCATTGTTACTGTCTGCAGGACTACCCTGAGTTACTTCTTCCTTCTCAGCAGATACTGTTTCTTTAATATCAGTCTCTACGGCTGATGAAGAGGGCACTGTTGGTGCAGAAAGCAGAGGAACTACATAATCATCTGTAGATGGAGATTCTTCAGGCACAAGGTGAGGAGGAGGACTTGAAGGCAAAAGAAGGTCTTCAGATAGTCCAGTATCTTCAAACACTAAAAATAAAAATAAATTTCCAATTAGAATCATTTAGGTTGGAAAAGACCCTTAAGATGATCGAGTCCAACCATTAACCTAGCATTGCCAAGTCCACCACTAAACCATGTCCCTAAGTACCACATCTACACATCTTTTAAATACGTCCAGGGATGGACTTAAAAGTAGATTAAGAACATGCAAGAAGAAATCTGAGGCTCAAAAAGGACAAATAACTGCCTTAGACTCATGCAGTGAGTAAACAATAGACCCTCAGGTCCTTCTTGTGCTGGAGTCAATCTAGTGCCCTGCTCTGCGACCTCTTTAAATGTATTTGTGGCAACCTCTCTTAGAGTTTCAATGTCCATTAAAATAAGATATCATTCCATTGCCTTCTGCTGGGTTGGAATCGCCCACTTCTTCTACGTGGAATTTCCTAAGTATTCAAAGTGGAGCAGTGGTACCTTCCACAGAAGAGAGATCCCACAGGTGGGTATCTTCCTTATCTCCCTGGCACACAGTTCAGCATGAACAGCTACAGACTGGAAAGCAGCATTAACCACATATGCCAGGCTAAGGAGCTGGAGCTTTATGCAGTACTCCAGAAGATTAGGAGCAGGAATAAATGCCAAGTGACCTGGGTTCCCACCATCTTTCTGAACTTGTTTTATTGCAGAGCATAACCTCTATGAGTCTCAATTCTCCCACTTGAAAAAGTGAGATAATTACACCTCTCTACCTCACAGGGACTCTGTGAAGCTTAAATTAATAATGTTTGCCAAGTGCTATGTAAGTGCAAAAAATTATTAAGGTCGCTCATCATCAAAAAGGGGACCCAGAGTCAAGGTTTTATGGCTCTTGGCCCTATATATAATCCACAAGACTTTCCACTCAAGCAGTTGCATTAAATAAATCCAGAAGTTCAATTCTTTACTATTTAGTATGTGAAATGTTCTAGGCAGTAGTTCATTCCAAAACAGATTTCTACAAAACAAATAAACTCGTGACCGGCCGCCAACTGGATTGAACTCCATTCACCACAACTCTTTGGGCCTGGCCATCCAGCCAGTTTTTTACCCAGTGAAGGGTATGCCCGTCCAAGCCATGAGCAGCCTGTTTCTCCAGGAGAATGCTGTGGGAGTTGCTGTTTATGATAAAAAATGTCAAATGCCATTCATTTCATTGTCTGTAGATCTGTGTTCAGCAAGTTTCCCGTGATATATCCTGGCCTTTGTATGCTGAAGTCAGAAGGGCCCCTGTTGACCTCTCCCACTTTTCATTCAGATATTCAGTGGGCCAAGTCAGGACTGCAGAGTAAGCAGTAAAGCAGTAACTGTGAGGCACGTCTTTAGGCTAGTCAGTCTACTTCAGTGATCAGTTACCTCTGCATGGCATCACCTAAACGTGCCCTATATGAAAATACTTCTGTGCAATTAAACAAGTACCATGTGCATACCGTTTCCTGAAGGGATAAACAGGCATTATTAGCTGTCACAAACATTTTATCTTAGCGTGTTGTTCTTGGATACACGCACACAGGAAAGGTAAAAACTATCAGAGAAAGATATCCGATTTTTTTAGACCTCTCTGAAAAGTGATTTTGGTGACCTATACCTTTGGTGAGTATCAGGAAGCACCGGCATCCAAATTTAAGCTTCAGTCAATGGCATTAACTTACCGTCTAAAGAACTGGGGGCTGAAAGCCATTCCAGAGAGTCCACAGAATCACGCCCTAACACTGGTGCAGTGACCAAATGAGGAGTCCGATTCCCATCCTCTAAATTCAGCCCATCAGGCAAAGAAGTGACGTCAGCCTCTGAGGAGAGCGGAGCTTCAGGTGCCAAACTGGCCTCAGAGTCCAGATTTTCTAGTCTTGGCTGGATTTCATTGTCATTGGACTGTTCACTATGTGAAGTGGAATCTGGTTTGGTGAAACCAAAGGGCAAGGTATTGCTGACAGTTGATTCATCTGCTGAAGGCCATTCAGCTAAAAAGGTGCTGTCCTGGAACATAAACCCACTATTAATATTTCCACTCTTACAGGGGAAGCATTGGCTGTCCGCATTGGGCTGAACACATAAAGGGTGTTAGCAGCAGCCAACAGCAAAATCTGGTACTACTGCCTCTGTGAGAAAGTAACGCACAGCAGCAGGAGGAGCCAAAGTGGGAGGACTGGCAAATATATACCCTTTGCTAATCATGTGCAATGTACATGTAAAATGCACATCCTCGTGACATACATTTCATGTCCAGTCATGTCCACTAAAAAGGGACAGAAGCCATTCAGATTGTTTGGAGTGCAGCTTCAGTTATGGTATTAAGAGATTTACCGTCTATAGCCACCCCATCTCCTTTCCTTTTCTTGACTGAAAAAATGGATCTGTCTGTTTCTAATTAAATCGAAGATACATGCACACAGTACCGCCTGTCTGCCTAAGGCATGAAGCGGTCTTAGCAGCTATTACTCGTCAGCTACATAATCAACACAGTAATTATAATTTTATAGTTACTATGATACAGAAAACAGTTTAGAAACCGAACTTGAATGCATGCGTGCCCTGTGGTCATTTATTGCTATCTTTTAGTTTGTGGGTATGAGAACCCAGGAGGGAAACAAAGACCATAATGTAAAGAGCAGCGTTTAGATCCTGGAATAACTTTAGTCTCAAAGCTGAGATGCCTGTGCAGAAAAAAAAAAAAATCTATCAGCAGTAATGATGACCAACAAAGAGTATGCACAATGAATTTGTGAATTGTTTGAAATGTGAAAAAAGAATTTGTTTTTAAATCTCCAATTTGCACACCGTTTACTTACTACTCCATACCCCAATCACTATTTGGTTTACAGTTAGAATACCTAGCACATTTCATCTTTGAATATTAATCTACTACCGTGGTGTCTTCATGAGGGAATTATACTGGGAAAAATCAATTAAGAGATTGTTATTTGGTCAAGGCTACAAAAGCAAGCTGACTGCCTAAAACTCGGGAATTAGTGCTTCAGGTGGACACCTGCACACATATCAATGCTGTGCAATAGTCCGATATGGACAAAAAAAACCCCTTGGGGTATGAAAAACTGCCAAATTTCAAGAAGCAGCAATTTACTAAGAACTAACCAATTGCTGATGGTGACTAGTAAAGTTAAGTGGGCAGTGGACACAGGTTTCTGTAATACATATTACAGTTCAAACAAACCTACTGATTTACATTTCTGTAGCTCACCATTCCTGTCTAATCTCTTTCTTTTACTTGACCAGCATGAATAACAGGAAGAGTCCAAACACTTTTCAACTTGAAATTTTACTCCTGGTTGAAACGTGGGTAAATTAAATTTTCAACTTCATTCAAACTGCATTTGAACGCTTTGGAAACAAGCCAATTCAGGTGGTTTTATTTAAATATCTGTCCACCTGTATCGATCGCATCTTTATAGCCAGTTGTTATACCACCACAGTCTCCTCACATTTTTTTTAATTTACATGGTAACAATCAATTGAAAAGTAGGTATACCATATAGACATGTGCTCCAGCAATTATCTTTTTTGGCAAAATTGACCACTGTAAATAAAGCTGTAAAAAAAGTTACTGTGCAAGATTAGAAACAAATTACACATATAAATTCCATAAAGAATGAATAAGGACTACCAGCAATAGCTTCTCAATACATTTGGTTTTTTATGTGAGCATTTAGTTGCCAGGGATCACACTTCATCATTTATTTGAATGTGGATAGATGTTCCTATGACAACTAACATTATTCAAAGATTCTTGTTACAGTGCAATATATTATATTAACAAGTTTAATATCATATTGGCAAGTTCTGGTTTTTGCTAGTGTCTTTTGAAAGGCTTACAAATATGACAGATGACTGCAAACACAGAACCCCCTCCCTGATTTTCCATTTTCTGCTGCCAGAAAGGCATTGTATTTAGCAAGCCAGAGCATTCTACCTGTTATAACTCAAGGGAAATAACAAGAAAATACAGATTCAAAAAACTAGACTTGATTTTTTCTTCACTTTTTAAGAACTGTAAAACTCAAGGAAAAGAATTAATAATTAGTTGGTACCATCTGCTAGCAATTAGATGGTGAAGTCATGATAGTCCCACATTATGTCATGAGTATGTATGATAATACAAATCCAACTTATTCTCAAATCAGCTAAGAAAAATAATAGCAAAGCTCTTTTTCATAGGTAACAGTAACCATAACGGTTTGACATCTGTGGAAATAATCGACTAATCATTTCAGCCTTGTTTACTGTTTAAGCATGTTTATGATTTTCTTAAATTTATCTGAAGTTACTTCCCAAATTATCTGTGTATTGCAGATTGTACACAGCTGTTTTTTGGATATACTCAATATCTTTTGTAAAATCAGAGTTTTTGACTGAAGACATCGATGACATTATTATTCATGGTCCATGATCAGAAAAACGTAACTTCCAGAAATTTTTCTTGTACATACTATTCCCTAAAAATGGTTTAAAATTTATTATTGCAAAGCTACCTCTACTCTAAAATCTTCTTGCCTGCATATCTGTCAGAATATCCACAGATAGAATATAAAGATGGCAGAATTATTTGTCTTAGTAAAATGAACATCTGCAACATTTTGATCTGGTTAGATAGCTCTAGTAAAGAGAAAGGCCTTTCCTGAAAGTTAACTTAAATTCATGTTTATTCACACCACATTCAAGCCATTTATGGCAAATGCATATGAATTTGCATTTTAGACATCAATGATTAGTTTTTAGAACTCAGGGAAAACTATCACAAAATTAAGGATATTATACCTGTGACCATTACAACAAGAATATTTGGGTTCTGTGAAGTGACTGCGAATTTTGCTTCCATAAAGATTTTAGAAGTTGGCCTGAAATTAAATGTGTCTGTGTTCACAACATTATCTCAAAATGAATTTGGTGAAAAACTACCATCAAACATAGGTGGATCTGGATTTTGCGGCATGAACTGAGCTCGTTTCTGCTTGGAAGGCACATCTGTGTTACACAACAGAGTGCAGAGCAGAAACCTACTGGATAAATCCTTAAACCCAGACAGTGCTCCACCATTCAGAAATTCTAGCTGTCAGCAGAACTAATTAACTCCATCTCAGCGTCGCTGGCACCTAGCTTGGTATCTCTGCTTAAAGCCCCATTGCATTGTAGAGACCTGGTCAGGGATACGAAGCCTCCTGTCCAATGGGGAACTTCAGTCTATGTCTTGGGTTGTTCCAGAGGTAATCAGAGGAGATAATTACAATTTCAAGAGGAAAAAAACAAGGAAACCACCGCCTATCATTTTTTGTGTTTCCTTTGCTGGCATTAGGGGGATGGACATAATTTTGAAACTGAACTGAGAACTTTCAGTGAAAGCAATACAGTAACAAAAGGACCATATGAAACTTACCATTTTATCTCTTCTAGCAGCCAGCTTTAGCGCTTACATCTATTTCTCACTTTCCAAAGAAAGGTAGTATTGTGGCAAGAAGCATGTCTTTAGAGCAATTTACAGTCTAAACATTATGAAAAAACAGACAAAGGAAGCCTAAGAAGCAAGACCTGGCTGGACAGCCAGGAACACAGTACTGCCATGTAATATCAGACGATCACAGAAAACTGTTGTGCAACAGATATAAAATTATCAGATGCAACATTTCACCAGAGGTTTTACTCCAGTATATGGTGTGCCTTCATTACTACTTATTCTGCATAAACAACAGGATAGAGAAGCTCTGGGTGTTGGCTGTAATGCCGCCTTACTAAGTTGTTCAAATGTGTCCAAAGGCCACCACTCAGAACCATACTCACATCAAACTCTGGGCGCTGCAGCACAACTGGATGCTCAGTAATCCAGGATGGGTCTTCTGGTGTAGGGTGTAGTATTTCTTTCACTGTGGAAATATAAATACTTGGGATCTAAAGGCTGCAGTAGCAGCGTGAGGAAATTGTTTTGGAAGACTGACTGAAAAACCCTCCCTCATCTCAGATTTGTGAGTAAAATCTTTTCAAAAAGTTTGCCAGAGAGATTGTGTTTCTGGAAATGCCCCCAGATCGCTGACAGGAAGTACAGAGGAAAGATGAGAACAGAGGGGTGGACAGCACTCCACCGCCACCTCTAGCAGGATTGTTGAATATTCATCAATAAACCAGGTATTTCCTTTGTGCTGCTCAAGGCCAACGCTAAGCTACTAAGCTGAAGGTCATCATGGTGCAACATGCATCATGTGAACCACATTTCCCCTGCTATTCCTGTTAACTGTTGGAAGTATTACTGAAATTGCATACCACAAACCTTGGTGTCAAAGAATAAACAGAGGCTAATCTAATGGATTAAGACTGCGACACTACTGCCGATGACTTGACCTGGTTAAGATCAGAGAAAAACAAGCTGCAGCACAGGTGTGTTTGTTGTTTCTTTTTAATTATTCAGAGGGCAGCTGAATAATTCACTCATCTCTGAGATTCATTTTATAAAACTTCAGACGTGTGGCCCACTGATGCATCATAATTAATACCCACCATTAGTAAGTTGGAGAGATTCAGGGTCTAAAGACAAGGAAGTGTTTTCAAGCAAGGCATTTTTCTGGAGGATTTCAGCAACGTAATCTCGGAAATCACTGATGGTGTACACAACTGTTGGATTATCCTCTATGTCCATAAAGGCATTGTCCTCCACCTTGTTGGAATGAAGGTTAATCAGGTCCCAGGTGGCATTGCTGATGGCTTTTCCATCAAATGTAACAGCATAGTGAACTTCCACCCCACTTCAGTTGTACAAAGAGAAAGAGAACACAGATGAGAGATGCAAGGTTTTCCAACGTATAGCAAACACTGTGATTTTTTTTTTCCCCAAGAACCTGTGTCAATATAATATATTTAATATAATATATATTTAATATAAAAATATATTGCTTTACAGGATTCTAGATAAAAACAATTTAATTCTTTTCACACTTCTGTCTGCCTGCCTGTGCTTTCCACCACTGCAAAGTTCTCAAGGAAAAGGCTACCAGAACCTGACATCTGGTCTGGTCCCAGCCCTGTATTTCTACTTGTGAATGGTAGACAGACCACAAGCAGACCAAAACGTTGGCTTTCTGCCAGCATTATTAATGGGCCCACCAGCATGCGGTAGCGTGAGTGATGATTTTAAGATCATGCCAATGATGGGAATGGCTCTGAGGAACAACAACAGCCTGGAAAAAACAGGCTGTATATAGTAGCAATATACAGTAGCAAAAGGGAGCCCTGATCACCGTCACTGTGCAGTGTCAATCTGCTTGAAATAATGTCTTTAATAGCAATAACATGGTATTTAATACAGCTTATAATTGGCAACATTTTTCTAGACTTAACTGATCATTTATTTTTTAAAGAAATTTTGTATCTATGTACAGCTTAGCTTTTTTCATATTAACTGTCCCCCATTTTCTTAATTTTCTTTTTCTGAATACATCTGGACATCCTTTCCCACATGACAGTGTAGGTAGCAATCAGATTTACCGTGCACTGGGCATAAGCACAAGGGAGCTTTAGAAAATATAGCATATTTTGGCTGTACACAGGGCACAGCAAGAAAATGAAGTAATCTATGAAGTGTTAGAAAAATGTGCTCCAAAGACAGGTTTTCCTCATTCCACAGAGCTGGACTGGATTGCTAAAGTAATGGCTCTGTTCAGAGAAGTCTCTAAAGCCCCAGCGCCAGATACAACAGAGACATAATGAGCAAACACACTGACTAAAACCAGGAGCCTGCTGGAGTTTTGCTGCTGGCTCTGTCATTGAAATGAGCCCACCATAGGCTCACCATGGGCACTGGCTGTCAGCAGAGGAAATAAAAAAGGACCGCAGTAGTGAAAAGGCACAGCAAAGGTGGAATACAGTATACTCCTCAAAAGTAACATTTAGATTTAACACAACTGTACTGTCAGTTGCAGTTAATAATTCCTAACTAATAACTACAACACCTTCACCTGTCTGGAAAGGGCTAAAACATCTGGTGCTTCGAACATAACCTTTGTGAATAGTTGCATGCATCTTAGCCTGCAGAAGTACAGAGTAGTAGAGAATGGCTTTAAGTCACTGTTGTTTGTGAAGAGATTTGTGTTTTCTAACTTTTCTTCTAAAATTAAAATGCTTATTCTCTGTAAAACTGTTTGCAGAAACTGGTTATGCCTTTGCTGAGAAATACACAAAAGAAAATAATACAGCTAGTAAGTTAAAGGCTGCAGTTCATTTTCTGTCGTGTGAAATTCTTAAAATACCAAAGGAGGAAAATTTTGGATGCTTAACCTGCATATGTCTAACAAAAAACAAGTCCAGACTGATCCCATCTTCTGCTAAGGGATGTTTGTAAAACTACTGCTAAGATATGCAGCACCTCTGGCCTTGAAGTAGCTAAGCCAACTGCCTTTGCTGGAGAACTATGGTTTTCTTACCTACTTTACTTTCTGTAATAATAATCATCCCGTATCTATTCAAGACTTTGCTGCAAAGTATAAAGACCTTGAGTCATCGTTAAGCAATTTTGTTTTCTTCACAAAAGAGACTCCTATACACAAGTTAGCCCAGTACCTGACTTGTGTTTAGGAAGATTTTCCCCAAGCAGTTTTTTTATGATTAGGACTTAAATAAGCAAATTGGGTTTATCCGTAAACAAAACCGAGCAGTTACTTGCAGTTTCTGGTAGAACCCCCTCACATAACGTTTATGCTGGATAACTACCTCACTCTGGAGCCAAAACTACAAATCCCCAAAACAGCGTCCTCCAGCTAAATGTGTTTTTCCATCTGTATTATAACAATGTATATAAAAAAGTTGTCTTTACCTGTCCTCCTTAGGAGAGCTGAATATAGAAACAAAACAAAACACAATAGCAAAACCTGTTAAATCAATGTTATAATTTCCTTTAAGTCTTCTATCTTTAACAAATTTGCTTTGGTATTCCACAGGGCTCACAAATTTGAAAAAGCATACAGCAAAATGGTTATAAGTTGCATAGTTATTCTGCTACATATCAAACTGTTCTGCTTCTGCTGAACTGAGGTATTTCCTATTGATCACAAGGAATCAGCAGAGCAGAGCCATCTCATCTTATTGCAAATAATGCAGTTAAATTGCTGTCAGTACCAAGAAAATCAAGCCTCACTAATTCTACCTAGAGGTTTAGTTTACAAACACTTTTTTTGTCACGCACAGCAGAGCACAGAGCTCTGGTACTTTGCCAGAAATATCAACCTTTCATTTGTCTTCTCAAATGAATAAAGAGCTTGCAAACATATTAGGCTGCAGGTACCGACATGGAAGGTTTTGCTGCCTCCCAGGCTGGAAACTGAACGCAGTCTAGGGTTCCAACCATAAAACCTTTCTCACTATAGCTGCTTTGTTACCTGCATGTATTCTAGCTAGAATATTCCCGCCAATAAATTCTAAGAAACACAGCTTACAAAGTCTCAGAGAAAACACAATTTAGATTAACTCATGAACAGCCTCACTAGATTCTGAAAGCTATATCCAGTCCATTCAAGAAAAATCATAATTTGTGATCCATGTACCCCAAAACTCAGACATCAGATGTTTGATGCATAATACGCAGGATCCCCTTTTTTCCCAAATTAACTTAAAATGTCATTCCTCAAACTGATTTGAGGAAACTAGTCTTTAAAAAAATATTTATAAGAATAAAGAGAGTTAGAACATTGCATATCATTTATAAAACTATTCACCCACTTTTGCTTTGATCAAAGGGAGAAAGACCTTTACATATCTCAAACACCAACCTTTAGAGTTATACCAAATTAACATTAAGAAGTTGAAAGAAAATTTAAATACACCACATTTTTCCAAGAGGTTTTCTGTGTTCTTCCTTGTTTAATACTAGGACATGTCAACAGTATTCAAGATGTATCAGATACTAATTTTAAATTAGAAAAGATCTCTTTTAATTTTAGGATGGAATCTTGAACAAGAATGCCTTGTCTTAAAATCAAGGCAAGCATATCATGTGAGATTCTCTGGTGGATGCCAGGAGCAAAAAAAAGATGATTACATTTACATACATTTCTGTATTTCATTTCAACTTCTGTATTAGAGGTACCAATATGAAAGCACTTGTCGTTTGGTTAACACATCCTAGGAACTCCCACGCACATGCCCGACATTCTTCCAAGTGTGGTGCTAGCACATCGCACCATCATACATGATCAGTTTCAGTCACCACGTATGCATCAGTATCTTTTTACCTGTAATCCAGGACATGGATGTTTTTGTATCCAGGTAGTCCTTCAAATACACTTTCCATCTATTTTGAGGGGAAAACAAAAAATTGACACAGATTTCCTCCACCCTCATTTAGTGAAAAATCAGAAAGTATTTTCAGCATTTTCTAAAAATGTATCTGAACTGTTATATCTCATAGGAGAAAAATGGTTGAATATTCTCTCTCTTTATGGAAGAAGGGTTTTGGTGACATTGTTTCATTATTAGCAAAGGAAAAGAAAAAGTATGAAGAACAATATCCAGCGTTCCCCAAGAACTATATAGAAACATTGAAAGGGGACAAAATTCAAATAGACTCTGCAGAGATCTACACGGCCCACAGCAGACTACATTCTTTCTCTTATTTATGCAGCACAAACCCTTCTCTGCCCAAAAGTTTTCCATTACCTCCCAAACCTCTCTGGATTAAAAAGAATTCAGGAAAATGCTTTGGACCTTAGCAACTTAAACAAGAGGAGCAGCCGTAGGAACAGGGACCTCAAAGAGGCACTAAGGCATTACATAGTGCAAAACATGGCTCATCTCCACTGCCCTAAGCATACAAAGGGCTCAGGAGTGACTGGCGGTGCTACTCAAAAAAGACAACTGGGGGCAGCAAAATGGTAGCACATCCAGGCCTAATTCAATAGTCAACTGTATTACACGAGACAAAAACAAGAAATAGGATATTGCAGGTTCATGCCGGTTTGGGGTTGGTTTTTTTCCTCCCAAAAGATCCTTGCCAGTTGAGGATTATTTTTTACTCCTCAAATTCTTCTTCCCCTCCCCAGTCTCCCTATTTTTAAACTGTCTCTGGTGAGACTTAAGCAATCGAAGCACTGCCGACTTTCTTTTTTTCAAGAGCTTCTTTATCCAAGCACACAGAAAACCAGGCAAGGGATCAAAGGAGTGGAACATCCATGTGCCAGGTGGACTCTGTCCCATCTGACATTTCTTCCACACACACACACTATGGCATTGCTACTTGGCCACACAACTAGGAAAATTAAGATGTCTAGCCTGTGCTAGCAACTTGTGACAGTTGTGGTGATGCTTTTTGGCTCCAGTGAAGAGTACATCTCTTTCCCATCTGGCCCAGGATCTGGCACAGGGTTAGCCCCAGTAAAAGGGCTTCAACAGAGAACCCCAACTAAATGGCACTACGAAGGAAGCAAAGCTAGAGAACAGATAAGCCGCATGATGTATGGCACCCTAGATGCCTCTCTCAAAAGAAAGGAAAGACAAACTCTCTGCCCCAAGGAAGTGACGGTAATAAAATTACCATCATTATAAACAAAATTAAAAAAATAATGGAAACAATAGGGAAAGGAAAGTTAGGAGACAGCAGTACGATCGTATTTTAAATATGCATTTGTATATTGGTGACCAGTAACTTTGTAGCATACAAATTAAAACATTAGATTTTAATTAAAATTAAATTAACTTGAAATCAAGTTTTAATAAATCATGCATATATGTGTGTACGTATATATTTATGTGTGTATGTATATATTTATACGCACATATCTATTTTTTCTTTTAAGTAGGTGTCTAGCAGTCTAAACCATGGTTCATTCCCACTGACTCCAGTGGGATTTAAGCATGTGTTTAAGAACTCTTCTGAGGCCGGAGGGTTTTAAAATGTGCTCACATGCACTGCCGATCCTGGGCACAAATGAGGAGCAAGAGCTGTCTTGGCAGCCTAGATTTCAGAGAGTATCTCACCACAGTGCACAACGATTCATTCGAAATGTCGCTCCTGAGCAGAAATGATGAACGAGTTCTGCTGTTTGCAACTTCTTCCGATTTCCCCACCTATCACCTACTCTGTATAGACAGATTCTCTAGACTGATGCCAGAGTTTCTTCTACAGTCCAAAATCTGGACACCGTGTAATCGTTAAGATGTCCTAAATCTCATTTCAGTGCTCAGCTTCTGTAGGAGACCCAGAGCATGCCCACATAGGCAGATGCTGATGGACTTGTACGCCTTCTGCCTGCACTCCACGTTAATGCTGTGCTATACCTGAATTACTCAAGCTGCCCTCCAGCACTGCCTCAGTACAGGTTGGTGGCTCTGAACTGCAGCTGATCCACATCCTGCCATTTGGTTTGCTAGGACCCTCAAATTACCTTTTTCACTCCCCAGTTTCAAACCAACTACATTATGGAAGAATTCGAACTGGACAAGATTAGAAAGTGCTGAAATAAACTCCAGGCAAACTGGTCACTAGAGAGATGTTAAATGTATCTTTAAAATTTAAGATTTTCAAGTCCTAAAACTTTAAGAACTAATGAAGTTGCATCAAGAGGCAAACAAGAATCTTGTCACTTCTCTCTGAGCTTAAAAGTTCTACTGCAGTAACACTGACAGGGAGAAGTACTGAAAAATTCTGAAAGAATGGTAAGGCCAAAGTTAGCCCTGGTAGAAATAGGTCTGTAAAAGGACTAAAATAAGTGGAAATGTTTTTCATTTATTAATAACATCTGGCTTAGTTTCTTTTACTAACATGAGGCAAAGTAAATTAATGAAACCAGAAAAGGGGGGCGGGGGGAGAGAAAGAGCAGTCCCTCAGAAAGGTCCCATTTACAGTATGTCCACATTCAGGGCTTCAGCATAATTTTCTGATCCTCCCAAAAGCACACTTCTACCTCTTTTTCCTGCAAAATCAAGAGCAGGCTATTTCATGAGAAACACAAGAAAACTAGAGTAATCAGTCTTTGGCAACTGATATGCTACACACAATGTACGGCACTCCGCTACTCCAAAAAGGCAGCATGTCAGACAAAACAGAGTATTCTCATAGTGGGTGAGTATTTTCCAGCCTGCCTCAGGCAACAAAAGCCCTAAGCTGGTTCTGCAGAGCCCATGAGAAAAAGGCAGCCCTAACACAGGTGCTACGCGCTGCTATTGCTTTGCAGAGCCAACAAAAAGAGAAAGGAAGTCAGGGAAGGTAATCACCTGAGAAGTGAATTGTTCAGAGAGCAGCTGATGCTTCACAGAGGCTGGGTTGCTCAGCTCCTCACTGTACTTTTCATCAACAATCAAAATGCTGAACTCAATCATCTGCTCAGTTACAGGTCTCACTAGCTTGTCATCCTGCTTCTTTATCTCATTATTGATCTGGAAGGGAAGGAAAAAGGGAGAAAACAAGAGGTGATTTAATGCCTTTTTTTTGTTTTGCTCTTTGGTTTTTTCCCAAGAAATAAATCCTTGTTACTCACCACAGACCAGATTCCTACCTATCCTGGATTTACTCCACGTAAAAATCATCCCCAGATACATATATGTACGTATGGTCTGCCATCTGTCAACAGCACACTACATTCCTAAGCTTAGGTCCAAACATCTTTCTTATGTGGGCCAGAAACTTCTCCAGCTGCTGCAAACCTAGAGGTTTCTCTGGCTCGTGATGGGGCAGAAAACCTTAGCCCTCTCCATAAATGCTGTATGGACAGGAACACCTCAGGGCACTATTGGTGGGCCACACTGACGGTCACGGATATACTTAATGACATGTGAAAACTGCAGTCCAAAGCACAGCATGCTCACTTGAGCCGTCAGCATACCTGTTTGCCTTGCACTATAATGGGATGCTCATGAAGCCTCAGGGACATTGGCAGTCTACCAAGCAAGAATTTTTGTTGAGAATTCTTGTATTGCAGGTAATTCTATTTTCCATTTGCACATCTTTACTCTAGAATCATAGAATCATAGAATAGTTTGGGTTGCAAGGGACCTCTAAAGGTCACCTAGTCCAACCCCCCTGCCGTGGGCAGGGACATCTTCAACTAGATCAGCTTGCTCAGAGCCCCGTCCA
>NW_008824655.1:95209-104105 GCF_000699105.1 Pygoscelis adeliae
ACCTGGAATGTTTCCAGGGATGGGGCATCCCCCACCTCTCTGGGCAACCTCTTCCAGTGCTTCACCACCCTCAGCGCAAAAAATTTCTTCCTTATATCTCATCTAAATCTACCCCCCTTTAGTTTAAAGCCATTCCCCCTTGGCCTGTCGCAACAGGCCCTGCTAAAAAGTTTGCCGCCATCTTTTTTATAAGCCCCCTTTAAGTACTGATAGGCTGCAATAAGGTCTGCCCGAAGCCTTCTCTTCTCTAGGCTGAACAACCCCAACTCTCTCAGCCTTTCTTCAGAGGAAAGGTGTTCCATCCCCCTGATCATTTTCGTGGCCCTCCTCTGGACCCGCTCCAACAGGTCTGTGTCTTTCTTATGCTGAGGGCTCCAGAGCTGGACGCAGTGCTCCAGGTGGGGTCTCACCAGAGCAGAGTAGAGGGCCAGAAGTCCAGTGCAAGTCTAGTGCAAGTCCATCTAGTTGACCTCAGATACAAATAGAAACCTAGTTGTGTGGGATGTTCATGAGGCAATTTAAAGTGCAACTGTGGAAACACCAACAGCTCACTTGAGCCCAGTCAGCAATAGGCTGATTTACCCAAAATTTACCCATTTATCACAAGGCTCCTACTTACTATTCCACCTGGAAGACAAGTTACTTTTGCCAAGTTCTAAATTCAGAACAACACCCTGTGTTGTTCAGCCTCAGTATGCGAAGGATCCTCCCAGATAAACAATGGGCATTGAGAGGTCTGTGAGGACCTCTGCCAAGCTAAACTGGTGGGCTTCAACTGATAGGTCTGCAGTTGCCCAAGGAGCCCCGTAGCAGTGGCTGTGCTATGCAGCAGGGAAGCGTGTAGCTATACTGGCTGCAACAGGCAGCAGTGAATTCCAAATTTGATCTAATTTGAATGACTGAGCAACACAGGAAGAACACTTTCTGCTTAGTTCCTTAGTATTTTACAACCGGTATACTGTTCCTTGTGGTATACTGAATGACATGAGAAAAAACAGATCTTGTTTCATGGTTTTGTTCTAAAACAAAAAATTGGGATTTGTGGGGGAGAGGAGGGAAGGCTGGCTTAAGTTTACTTTAGCCAAATAGCCAAATGTCTTTGGCTATTTACATGCAGTTGTTTTTTCCCCATTAAAAAGGAAAAAAGAGAGCCCACAAAACAGACCTTTTCAGCAAAACTGCAGCCTGTGTTATGTATGGTGCAGGAAATGGGAAAACTTTTCTCCAGAAAGCTTAGCTGGCACCAGTGAGCGACTTATACATTTTTTAGGGACCCTCTAAAAATTTTAGTTAAATTCTTTGCCTCTCCCCATCCCTTTTTGACTAGATAACTTTGTTAAGGACCAGAATGACTGGTACACTATTTAAAGCTAGTTAACATTTGAGAGATACATACTTAGCAGGCATATATGTGCTGCTACTATATGGCTGTTTGCAAATCCATGTAGTTTCAATCATTTATCAGTCCCCCAAAACCAGAAGTACAGTCAACATATGAGTCCAGAAGATGAGCTTTGCTCACTCTTGGTCTTGTAATCTGCAATGCATTTTGGCTGCACAGAGCAGTGATGAGGTGTGATGTAACTGTATAGTGTGAAAACACTGTAGCAGCAGCAATCTAATTCTGGTTTCTTTCTGATTTACTGAGTGGTCCTATTCTCTGCTCAGGCAGAAAACCTTCAGGCAGTTCTGTTTCAAAAAAGAATAATGGTGTACATGGGACCAAACCACAAGTGTTCTTGGTACATAATATAAAGTCAGACCCTGGACTTGAGTCAGAAGCTGTCTGCCTGTTCCATATTCAGTATTTATTCTTGGAAGCACAATACCAGAGCTCCACAGTCAGCCCTGAAAGCTCTAGAAGAAAGTACAGTTTGGCCCAGCTTTGATTCATGGCCATACTAGGTTACAGAACAGTGCACAGTTAAACCCAGTACCATAAATCAGCTTCTACTTATATGCAGCGTGTGCAACTTTGTAAGCTTCTCAGTAAATCCAGTGAGAGTTTCACATTCATAAGAAAACAAAAGCCAGCTGATTCATACCACTGGTTTGCAAAATTTTTGTCAGTCATGTAGGCCCACGAACACTTCAGTTGGAATCTAGAGTTTGGGCCTAAATTTTAATCCAGAGGAGCTGTTTCCTGGAAGCAAATAACTCCCTGGGACCTATGTGGTGGTCAGCACTTCTGAAAGCCAGCTCACTTTTACAGAGACGTTTTAAGTACCTGATGTAGTCTTCCCTGTGTCAGGAGTTTTGTTCTGATATCAAGGTAAGGTTGACTGTAAGATGATAAATAAAAGTTCATCTATGTCAGCAGAGGAAAAGGAGCAGAGAATCGGAAGGAATCTCCAAGGCTATCCAGGCCACCTCTCTGCTGCCCTACACAATTGTGCCACATGGACCCTTGAAACACTACTGCAGCAATTTAAGGTGTACTGTGTTTCCACAGGAATAATAATGCTCCACATTCTTCTTGGAGCTTTCAAAAGTCTAGGCATTCCCTGTCTAGTCCTACGCCACTAGCAAAATCCTCACCCGATAGCTCAACTGATCTGTTCTCTCTCACTGTGGCGGAAGCAGCATTGCAAAGCCTCTGCAAATGAAAAAATACCTACCCAGGAAGTTGTTTTAAAACTTTCTAAAGTTCATGACCTGTTTTTATGAAATCTTAATTCATGTTAACACACTATGCTAACAACACCTTTAAGTACTAGGAAATGCAAATGACCACAAACAATATTATTTACGAGAGGCAGCAGAATGCGGAACCAAATGAAAAACACCACTCACAGTAGCGTCTGCATCTTCGATCTCATGGATGGTACCACCTGCAGGACTCTCAATGGAGATCTCATGAGGGGGAGGAACATTGGCAGCTGCATCTGAGTTTGAAAGAGAGCAGTATTATTTTGTTTGGGGTTTTTTTTATACCCATGTACATGTTGATACACACAGAGGCAGTTCAACAAGCATAAACCAACAGTAAAATTTGATTCCTATTCCCATCATCACGACAGAAACAACACAGGAAACACCTGAAGAGCCTGAAGAAAAGAATCAAATACACTAATCAGAATAAAATACTAATGTTCTGTCTAAGCAGATGTATTTTTTGGGAACATGAAGTTAAGTGCAGTAAAAAGTGCACAGAACTAATTTCTCAAGTAGGATTTTCACGATTCATATGGTAATAAAATAATGTCAGCATATAACATGATCTCCAGATCACAAACAGCATTATTTGGAGATGGAAAAATTCACAGCTCTTTCTGAAATCCAAACACCATCGAATTTCTCAATTTTCTAGTAATTCAGAATCAGCCTTGACAGGAGTTAGATGAAAACTGACCTCTTGATGTGGTAACATCAGCATCCGAAGCTGGAGTTGGAGTCCCACTACTGCCAAATAAAAATAAAATCAGAAATTGAAGTTGGACATGGTGAGATAGATTTATTAGTTTTTGATTTATCTGTGATTCTGCTGCGACACCAAAAAACATGTTTGCGGAAGAAATTTGTCATGGTACTACTTTGCTGGTAACATCATAAAATTAGGCTTTGCAATATTTCAGTAATCTTTTGCAACTTAGATATTGGTTCACTTGCAACACACAACACATCATGTGCCTCTCCGGGTAGCTAACCTCCTCATATTCCAACTGACTTGGAGTCCCCCCCAAAGATGCATTTTGCCTTCTAGCAGTTCTGTAAAGGAGGCAAATGCAAAGACCAGAGATAGAACGCAAAAATAACCTGTAGCGTTCTATAAAATGCTCAGTTTTTAAAATACTGTCCAGTGCACTAAAACATCATAACTACTGAAATCACTGCAAGAAGATGGGTGGGTTTTATTATGACTTTTACCCTGCTTATTTGGAAATCTTCAAAAGGCAACAGTTTCCAAATCCAATTATTGCATTCACACACACACAAAACAACTCTAGGCCAAATGTGGAAAAGAAAAACATTTCAGATAAAAATCAGATGAAGACTGTCAGCCTGAACTAACTAACAGCTTTGACATGGCTCTTACAGTAAACCCAAGCTCCTTGGGGCCATTTCTGTAAGCCCTGAGCAACTGTCAAGTTACCAAGAGTGGGAGACACGCTCTGACAGAAACAAGTCTTTCCTGAATGAAGAAAAAATTATTTTTCAAGTTTGTCATATTTTTAATATATACAGCCTAATTTGTAAGATTGGAAGTTTAAGTGCTAGAGAGAAACTGAACTTCAGAAAATCATTGAAGTTCACTGCATTGAGATATTTCTCCCACTTCTAAAGGAACTTCTTTTTTATTGGTGGTCATACTTGCGCCATAAAATAAGCATTGCAGCAAGCAGTCTTCACTGTAATATATGCAAGTGCTGATACTATGTGAGCCATGCTTCCTAGCCTTGCCAGCTCTGATTTTTGGTTCACATACTAGAGTACCAGTCTTGCAGTTTGCCCTCAAGCAAAACTCCAGTCAAAGCTGATGGATATTTTGCCTCCTTCAGAACATATAATCGGTCTCCGTATCACTCCAAAAATCAAAGGCTTCCAGCACCAGCCAGACAACCAGATCCAAAGTCACGTACTAAAGATACTGGGGCACAAGCATATGATCAAACATATGATAGTTTCACTGAGTTAAAATCTCAAACTCTGTTTCTCCCCCTGCCTCTCACAGACACATAACACTTGCCAATAAACAGACCTGAAGACAAATCTGATGAATTTTATATTTAAGCCAGGAATCTTTTCACCCATCCTTTCTCAGGAGGCACAGGCTAGTCCGGCACATACTGATTAAAATATAGTAAGTTCAGGGAATGTTAAACTGACAGGGTGAGATCTACATAACAATTATAAAATATTAATGAAAAATAAAATAATTGCCAGATGAACAAAGCAGAAAATACTTATTCAAGAGTTTAAACAGAACCTTCATGTATTTTCCTGAACAACTAAAGCTGATGAGCTATATGCGAACTTTGAAATGTACAGTTATTTGTGTCTGCTTCCATCTCGTGGACACTGCTGCCCGTTTTCAGCCAGCACAGCACAAGTTAACTCTCTACTGATTCTTTGACAACCTCAGTAAATCTTGGAATGATTTCCAAGACTGGAAAGCCAAATTTTACTAGCAAGTATAACTTAGACAAGATATCCTCTCTTATCCTCAGTGCCATTGCCATCACGTGCAAAGAGTCACAAGTAACTCATTCAAAAAACATCAACTTCTTTCTGCTAACCTCCCCCCCCCCAAATCCCACATTAAAAGGATTTAGATTTTCTTAAGAACACTGGTTATATTTTAGAGGGATTTAGTTTCCTTACCTTTTTTTCATCTTAGAACTGAAATAAAAACTATTGCTTAATTATTAATTGGTCAGATGAAATAATTTCCAATTAAATTCACCTAACTCCAAGGATGCATTACTCTTATTAATTTCAATAGGCATTAGATTACATCTATACCGGAGTCTCACCAAATTACAGCATCAGTAAATAAAGCATTTTAGTGCATCATATTTGCTTCTGAACATACCATCATTAAATATGATTCTACTTTTCAGGAGAGGTGAAACAATCTGGGATTTTACTTATTACAAACTGTTTAGTGTAACTAAGGTCAGAATAAAAACTCAACAAAAGCGAACTGATGTGCAGCGAAACAACTCTGCTACAGGATTTGTAACCCTCTGTTCAGCTGAAGTGCTCAAACATTAGGTAAGCCTTTTATCAGCCCCCTTTTTTTGAGAAGAGGACAGAGAGAAACGTGATTTGCTTTGGTAGAATAATTTAGGCTCTGAGCTCAACCTGAGACTCACAAGATTCGATCCAGCTGCCCACGGGCTGGTGCCCAGTGTACTTCGAGAGGCCTCCAGGCACTCCTGACCTCCAGCTCCTGCCCCAGAAGGCACTGGTTGCCCACGGATCCCACATCACACCTGCCAGCCTTCTGCAGACCTGTACCGTAACTTAGGGCATCTCGAAAGGACCTAAAAGGCTATCTGACCAACTGAATTGTGGACCCAGTTCTGTGGTGGGTTAGCCTTGGCTGAGGGCCAAATGCCCACTCAGCCACTCTCTCACTCCTCCTTCTCAATGAGACAGGGGAGAAAATAAGATGAAAAAGTTCATGGGCTGAGATAAAGACAGGAAGATTGCTTACCAATTACCTCCATGGGCAAAACAGACTCACCTTGGGGAAAATTAAATCAATTTATTGCATATAAATAGATTAGTAGTGAGATTAGGGTAGTGGTAAATAGATTAGGGTAGTGAGAAAGAAACATTAAAACACCGCCTTTCCTCCACCCTTTCCCAGGCTCAACTTCACTCCTGACTCCTCTACCTAGTGCGGGCTCTTCAGGGGCAGCAGTTCCTTCAGGAGATGTCTACCTGCTCCGGCATGAGTCCTCCACAGCCTGCAGGGAATACTTGCTCCGCCATGGAATGCTGCCACCTCCTCCTTCGACCTTGGTGTTCCCTATGCCGCCAGTTCTCATTCTTTTTGTTCCCTCCTCTTCTTCCTGTGCAGTGTTTTTCCCCTTCCTTAAACATGTTTTCCCCGAGGTGCCACCAGCTCGGCTGCGGGGCTCAGCCGTGCCCTGCAGTGGGCCCGTCGGAGCCGGCTGCGCGTGCCGGGTACGCTCCTCACAGAGGCTGCCCTGCAGCCCCCTGCCAGCCCCTGGGCACCCGCACACGGTACTGCAAGATCAATTTTAACTAAGTTGCTTGCGTTTTTAAAGGAAAAATCCTCAAAGTAGGCAAGAAAAAACAAGGAGAATGCTATGGTATGGTATAAATCACACTTTCAAAAGAGGAGCAGCGTGCAAATAGAAAGGCTTAAAATTAGTTTTCTAGAGTAGAGTACTACTTCTAGATTGGATTACTGGTTATGAACATTCAAAATAAAATTCTCCAATTTTTCAGAGGTCCCAGAGCCCTCTCACTGTCACTGACTCAAATGAGCGGCAGCTCTCCATCCAACAGGACACTTTGGTTGGTAACACCAACTTAGGCACCGGGTTAGCCACATGGTGGCAACCACAGACCAAACCAGGCCATGGGGCAACCGTGAGAGTGCTGAAAAGCAAGGTGAGAATAAGGCCGCTGTCATTCAGAGCATAGCAAACCCATCATCTTAAGCAGTAACAGGCTTGTCAAGGCCAGGTAATATATTCTTACTGGTACTGAGGGGCTTTTAAATACAAGCCCCCAAGAGCTAACCAATTTTCTGACAAAATTCTGGCTCACAGCTGGCTGAAAATTAAAAACCAAGGGCTTAAATAACACCTAGTAAAACCCTAATCAATCTAACCAAGCAAGACCAGTTAAGTACCAAATTGGGTCAAATTAGCAGTTATCACTTTTTCTCAGGAGGATAAAAATACTGTTTTAAGAAACTGTGCTATAACCGACCTCACTTTATGCACAACATTGTTTTTTCATTGTTTTACTGGAATGGTGAGGTTTGCTTTCTTTTTGCATCCATTTCTTTTTGCCTTCTACTTCCCCTTAATGTTTTAATTTTTCAAATGCCCACTTTATTAATCTCCTAAAAAAGCAGCAATAGTACTAGTTATCTCTGAGGAAGCCACTCAAAATGCACATGACAATGCATATACTGACTTGCCTGAACACATTGCTCTTCAAGGTAAAAGATTCAAATTCCCCTTCAGTCACACCATTTAAAATATCAGGGATTTTTTTTTTTCCCCCCAGGTTTAATCCAGGGCCCAGGCTTTATTTTTAACTATATCTACATAAGCGAGCCACTCCAAGTGGAGGGACTATATTCCAGCAAGAGCTTATTGTGAATTTGAGACACATACATATGAAATGTAATTTCTGTTGTCCTACCTGCATGAGTGATGCCTTGGACCACCTTGGCTGAGCAGTAAGCAAAATATAAAAACATACACATATGTATGGAAAAGCAGGAAGGAATATGCACAAGCAGATGTCTAAGCAGCAGAATGAACAACACTGCACTGCGTTTCCTTGGCAGAAACAACCGGTTTCAGATCACACAGCTCTGTTCGACACCTGGATCCAGGCAGGTGTAAGACAAGACCCATAAGGGCCTCAGAAGTTGATCTGAAGAAAACAATGCTTATAGACAGCCTATACGTATTAATATAGCAAACACAGCTCACAAATACAGCCTATATTCCCCTTTTTTGAACCCCATGGTAAGTACTTCTGTGTGACACCAGTCATGTCAGGAAAAGACTCAATAGGTTCCAGTCCACCAAAGCAGAGTGTCCCATTGACTCACAGGCAACTGTAGAGCCTAAACAAGTTCTTTATGTGCAACCATACTGTGTTATTAAGGAGAAATACCACTCTGGACCTGCCAAATGGGGCATTGGTGATACCATTTCACCCCCCCTATAAAATTTTATAAAGGTATTAGTTACATTTTTCTCTACATTACTCCTCAAGGTTTAACACAAACTCAACACTCTGGTTGAAGAAGGTAACATCTTCAGATTTGTACTACATGTTTCTGGACATCCATCAGTTTGTTTATCAATTTGAATGTCCTGAAGTCTAATTTGCTATGTCAAGCATTTATTTTTCTTAAACATTATTATTTCAATGCTCATATTACACAAAGAAGGGAAAATCATTTTATGGTCTGATTTTCTCCTTTTTAAATATTTTAATCACATGTCCTTGAACTAAATATGTGATTTCAGAAGTATTTTTATCCAATTACAGAATGCAAGAGTGAGCCTTGTATTCAGATTCTTTTCCTTTTAAATTGTACCTGCATTTATCTTAATTTTCATTTAGGTAGTTCTTGAATTTTTACCTCTTTTGGTTTTAATTAAAGCAGGACAAACCTTTCATATTTGCTACCTGACAGTAGGGAGCACAAAAGAAAATATACAACTGA
>NW_008824655.1:104138-121677 GCF_000699105.1 Pygoscelis adeliae
GTGCAGATGTTCAAAAATTTCTGAAATGAGCAATATCATTGCCAAGTCCATATGCAGACAGTAAAGGAGCTCAGGTATGTTTCTACTTCACTGCAGGCAGAACTGCTGAACTGTTGAAATGATCCCAGCACGGAAGACAAACTTTTTCTTTCAAGAAGCACATGTAGATAAACAGTACAAAATTTGAGTTGATACATCAAACATTGCTGACACACCTCCGATGAAATATAGATCCTAAATCTGCCAATGTATTTCAAAGCGGAGAACACGGACAGAACAAAGGAGTTCCGGACATGATTCATTGTGACTAATTTCAGTGAGTCCAGAATCAGCAAGCACCACTCAGAAAGGACGCATGCTTCTATTTATTTCATTTGACATTAATAGCCACTTCTGAAGAAGTGAAAAATTAGTGCATTGTATTCATCCTTTTCAACTATCCCACACTCCTTATCTATTCTTCAGTATGTTATTGTGCATACAGCATTCAAGCAAGGCTCTGACATAAAAGCTATGCTTTTCTATTGCAGCAATTTTGTGCTACTCCTTTGCCTCCAGTTGATTCTCAAGATCGGGCTTTTGACCCCCCCAGGAATTAGACAAAACAACTGTCCTATTGTCACGAGACACACTCCAAAATTAAGAGAGCAAAATTCATAATGCAAAGTCCCAACAACCTACTGAATAAAGCAATTATTAAAAGTCTTTAGCTGACGCAGCGCTCCCACACTTCCCACTGGGGCAAGACTCCATAATGTCCACTGGGCTGCTCTATACACATCTGGATTATGTCCCATGTATTACTTTTCCTTTGAGGTTTTCTCCTCAGTGGTACTTAGTTTAATCCCTCCGTTCCTTAAAAGGCCAGGCTAGCCGAGCGTTTAACCTATGTGAATGCATGCACTAGCCTTACAGGAACAAACTTTCATCCTGCTGTTACGCAACTGTCAGTAAAGCCAGACTGTGAGTTATTCTGGGAAGTAAATTACACAAGTACAAGCCACCTTTCTGTAGGCTACACTAAAACTATCCTAGCATTTAACTAGCTGAAACCAGCTTTTTCCAGCTAGATAGAGACATGGTATTGACATCTAGGTAGGATTATGAGACGTATTAAATGATTTAAATCACAGTTTCGATTCTACAGCTATTTATAGCTTTCAGCACAGTTTTGCTTTAATCTAGAAAGGTAGTGTAGTTAAAATAACCAACAGATATCCAGGGCCTGTCTTCTGTTCCAGATCAGCCTCAAATTAAGGAAATGGACCCCCAATTGTTTCACAGAAAAAACAGATTGGTCAAAGCTCATAAAAAGAAAACACTCTTAGTTTCTTGTGCCTGGGCTATGCTCTAGAAAATGAACCTACTGCAAAAATGCCTATGTTCTTATCAGTGGGAAAACAGACTGGGAAATATGCCTAGTGCTAGGCCTCCAAACTGAAACGACTGCTTCTGCACAGTCATCAGAGAAACTGGAGTTCCCCAGAGGACAAGTCAGAGCACCTCTGTTAGACCCCTGCTTCGAGGCATCCCCTGGAGAAGCCTGTCCTCCCCTGGCAACGTGGGAGCCTCACCTGAACGTCTCAGCTAGATACCTAAAGCTGGTGCTTTAGGATAGTCCTGCCATCCCTTGAGATATGAGACCAGGTCAATTCCCCGTTCTGACACAGACGGCACAGCTGGGTGGCAATACAGCCATGCTCAAATCATTGCATCGCATTGCCCGGCACTGGACCAGCCTCTCTCTGCACATGTGGGTCAGCAGGTGACTACAGCACTGCCCAGGAAACGGCAGAAGCTCTCACACAACGGCACTCGCATCTCCTTCTGTGCAGAGGGGACTTGATGCTGGATTTCCCACACTGTGCCTTAAGGACTGGGGGTGATCCTGGTTTAGGTCCTTGCTCCGATTTCTTACAGAACATTTTTAAAAGGTCTTCATTTTATTCTGATGTGTACTGGGAAGTCTAGTATATTTTTCCGTGAAACAGTAATGTTGGCTGTTGGCAATACTGAGATGGTTCACTCACTCCTCTTGATGGAGGACGTCTGAAGTTAGATGAGACATCTTCTACCCATGACAGCCAATGTTTTTATATGACCCTGGCTTACAAACTTCACTTCTTAAACCTTGTGGTGCAGAGATGCCCAGGACGCTCTTAGAATAAGGGTTGTGGGGTTTTTTTTAATTTTGCCAAAATAAATTATATTAATTTCTTCCTGATGCCTCGTTATCCAGAGCAAATCTACCTGTTTCTATCTCACTGCTTCAGTCTTGTATCACTCTCTGTATGCAATAAAACACTATCATATGCAAGCACAAGACAAACAACAACTTTTAGAAGAAAAGATATAGTAAAACCAAAGTTTAAACTGACGGTGATAACAGAGATCCCATCCTAAAGCTACAAACAATCTGAAGTAATATATAGTGGGATAAAAGCAGTGTGTTTTTGAGAGAGATGCAATAAAGCCCCACAGTGAATTGAGTTGCGTAAAGCTTGACAATTGTCTACTGGAGCCCCTTTAATGCCTGTCACAAAGCACTCGATAAGATGACTTTTGTACGAGTACAACATTCATCACTCCGATCCACCTTTCAACCAAATGCCAGGCTTTTTGCATTGTTAGGTTGTTTAGCCCAGTGCATGTAGGGACTCTAGATTAATTAGTGTTGACTCTCATTCCTCTCATATATCTCCACGCTTACTAGATTCCCTGAATGATCACACAGAGGGATACACTAGGTATTCAAACTCAAACTTCTTCAGAAAGATGAATTTTTTCAGAGTCGTCAGCATTCAAACTGAGATAACTGTATCTCTGAATTCACATTTTCTGATAAATAAGATGTGGTTCCATTCACGTAAAGAGCCAGTCTAGAGAATGACTGATGCTAATGAGAAAGAATCGGACCCACAAAGTTTACAAGGACAAGATGATTTTTAAAAAATTTATTTTCTCTTCAAAAAGAAAAGGGTATAAAAGTTTGGTCAATGTTGCATTCTCAACAGAGAAAGTTCTGAACAGATGTACGCTACCCAGTTGACCTGGAGGCTTCAGGGAGTGCTCATGTCAGAGGAGTGTGCAGCTCAACAGGACAGAGAGAAACCAATCTCTTAGGAACCACTTTTGCCCTTATTGTCTCATGTTATTAATTTCAATATATAATGTTTTGGTTATGAAATCATTATGAGGATATCTAATTTGGGAGGTTGGGGTTTTTTTTAAAGTCTGTTAAGTGATTACTCTTCCCAGTAAATGAATTACTCACATTTATCATGGCTTTATATGGCCAGTAAAGCAGGGAATCGAACCTGCCAATTTTTCAGAGGAGTTCAGCGCTAGGTTGTTTGGGTTTGAATTGCTCTAAAAATAACAGCTTAGATTAAGTTCTGAGTACGAATGGAGTAATAATTTGAACTCTCAGTTTGAAAAAGACATGAAAATAACAGGTCAAGTTCAGGTTTGCTTTGGTGAAAAGAAGCCACAATTCAGACTACTTTTCATTTTTATTGCCTTGTTAAAAGTGTGAGGAGCCCAAGCAGCCAATTCCCTTGTAACTGTTTTTAGAGCACATCTCTGAAAAGTTTTTTTTAAAAAACATTTCAAAAACATTCTACTTTTTTGCTTTTTGTAATGATGACCAGGAGTACCTTAAAGCCTTTGGGAGATGTTCACAGGATAACCGGAACACTAACACAAGTAACTATGGACACATCTCTTTCCCAAAATAGATTTCCCCCACTAAACCTCTTCAGGTAAATAGCCTGCATCTGTGCCCGACAGCCAACAAGGTGATGACATACTTAAGCAAAAGTACAAGCCCCAGATTGGCTGAGATATTTTGAGCACGTCAAGCATGCTAGGACAGCCTGCGAGAGGTTCACATGCCGGAACCGCAGGATTTCTCCACCACACTTTTCTATACGCCCTTTTGCACAAAGGTGAATTTTGTTCATCTTCAGTGCACAAATCAACTCCAGCAGCAGCAGGAACTGGAGAAAGGACCGATCACAAGGCTTTAAGAAGGGAAAATTACTTACCCACATGACCAATCAGTGCAGGAGCTGACAAGAAAAAGAGAGAAAAGGTTACAAAATGTCACAACTCAGTCCTGCTGTTATCTCCAGGCAGAATAAAATGCAAGGCAAACACAGGTACTCACCTGCCCATCGCTTCCTTTGTGTAGGACAGTTTCTGGAAAACAAACAAACAAACCAACCCTGAGTATATTTGCGTATCATAAGGTGAAAGGAACCGAAATGCCGTTTATACCACTTTGTTTCCTACCCTGTGCCAAAATAATTATCTTTTCTTTGTTCTATGTTCATTTTTTAAGTTCAAACTTTATTAACAAAGTCCTCTCTGAAAAGAAAATGTGTCCTACATTTCCAAAATACAACTGAAACTCAACAACAGACACTGTAAAGAGCACTAAGTTTGTCAGAAGATGCACTACATTTCTGCATTTTCCTGCACTGTTCTGCAGGAACGATGTTCTCTCACCTTAGAGGAGGCTAGTAATAAGATAATTTTAAGCAAGCAGTCTTAAGAAATACACTATTACTTCTGCTATTTGTTTATAGATTTAAAACCATCTTTTCGAAAGTATAGTTACAGCTTAAAATAACATAGTAGGATTAGTCTGATGACTTTGTTTAGGGTTATACAAGTGACATGGATGACATTTTTTCACCTATTGGTGAAAAGGCAGGGGCACACAGTTCACAATTTTTCATCAGAATTCTCCTGGTGTTAGTGACATCAGTTCTAGAGAGGGGTCACAGGAGTTTCTGTGGGGAACCCTACAAGAAGTGGAGGAGATCCTGAGCAGTTTGCAGCATGATAGCTGTTGAGGAATAACGCTGTGTCTTGCTGCTGTACCAATGTGAACAGAATACAAAATACTTACACAAGATTATTGTCGAGCCACAAAATTTCTGTTTCTCTCTGGTTTTAGGGGAAAGGGGGTTGTTTGGCGGTTTGTTTATTGGGCTGGCTTTCTTTACATAATCAATGCAGATATATTTTTCAGTAAAAACTCAACCCAAAGTTGATCAGCTCAAATACCTACTTTGAAGTTAATTACAATAAACTTAACACATAGTATTTCCACTTTGAAAACTCCTCTGCAAAACACCCATATGTATTTAGCGACCTAAGGACTGACACTCTAAGCTATCCTGGTGATTCTTTTTGTGAAGGAGAAGAGAAAAGGCAGAAGAGACTTTCTGAACAGGTTAGCCTGCTCATTCTCTTCACCTGTGTTTCTAAGGAAGTCTAGAAGTTCAGTTTTTATTGATTCAGAGCCACCCCAATGACTATCTTTCTCTTCTTTCCAGGACATCTGTGGACAGTAAGTGCGATCACAGCTAGAACGGCAGGCAGCCTGGATATCAGCCTGAGGAGGGCTTGCCAAAATACTAATTTCAGTCAGCTTGCTTTTCATCATGTCCTTTGGCCAACCTTTATTGTACAAGTCCATTAAATGAAGTATTTGGAGATACTTTAGTATGAAAAACTAAGACACGGTGAGACCAGTTTTAAGTGATGAACAAAGAAACTAGCAAGACTAGGTAGTCTAACAGTGAAGAGTCTAACTCAGGGCCAATAAAACTGTACTGGACTTTGGGTATTTTTTTTAAGAGGTCATTACACTGCTCTATGCAGTGCTTGTACTCAGCTTTAGTGCACTGGGATCTGCAAGGAATAGAGGCTGATTCCCTCTCTACAAGCTTTTGGAAAGTTATATATAAGTAGTAGCCCTTTTAGTAAAAGGTGTTTGTTCATTAGAAAAAGAGACTTTCTTCCATATTCAGTCAGTCAAGGCAGTTTGTAGGTGCTATTAAAAACAAAACTGCTTATTAGGGGCCCCACACGTGTTTTTAATACCACCTGGTAGTCAGTACCCAGCAGCTTTACTCACTAGTCCACAAAGGCCATTGACAGCAGAGGTCAGTAAGGTCCTGATCATTTCATAGAGCAAGGAAACCGAGACGCCCCAGGGAGGGGTGCCTTGGCCAAAGGGCCAAAGTTCTGTTGCAGGGCAGCTTGAGGAGCTGGTAGCACCCAGCTTCCCCAAACCGGGGTTCCAGGACTTAACCAATATGTCTTGTTATTTCCAAGTCTTCTATTCAAGAAATTATAAGAACAACTTATAAGAACCAGACCCGAAATGCCAAATTATTATTTTAATGGCCAAGGCCTAGAATAACAAACATGACACACTGTCTCCACATCTACATTTAAAAAACAGGCATCAAATGACTAAGTTCTCATCCAATTTTGTAGTAAACTAGCAAAGCCTAATACTGTATGATTGGCTTTGAATGACAGCTTCTGCGTAGGGTAGCTGGATTATTCCTTAATTCACCTAGTTCAGGACAGAATATTCTCTCTTCACTGCAAATCACATCTTTTGTGAAATAAAATAACTTCAAAGGATCACATGCTTTAAATGACTGTTTAAACGACCTGACTTTTCACCATTCTTTCTCAGACAAAATCTCTCACTGGGTTCAACAGGAGCTTTGAGAAATAATGGTAAAGATTGTCACCCTTACATTTGGTTGCTATATAACGCTGTGAAGCTATTGCAAAAACAACAAAAAATGCATGAACTGTAAATTACAAATGAGTTGATGAAAGAATTATCAGCCCTCCATTAAAACCCATATGCCAATGCAAAGCTTGCACAGAGATTATCATCATCTTGCAGCTTTATGTCACAGGTAAAATCTTAGGTTTTACAGTAAATTCAGAAGGAAAGTATGATCTCAATACCCAGTCTTCAGTTTCTTACAGTCTACAGAGGGCTGAAAAACAGATTCACACATTTTGGATCAGTCTCACAGACTGAAATATAAGACTTGGTTTTTATAATGTTGAATACTTTGGTTTTTTTCAGCTGAGGATGTGAAAATGAAGCATTCCCCTATTGCTAAGCTGGCATGGTCTGCAATAGTTTGTAGTGTGATTGCCTTCCTCTCTCTTAAATGTCTAATTTGCGTTCCAGTCTGCGGTGGGGGCAAGCACTGACATACTTGAATTTCATGGCAAACAGGCACCTTTTTCGCATAATTAGAAGTCAAGGTCTCTAGAGTTATAATATTGGCTTGGTTTCTCATTCAGTACAGAGTAGCCTTTGCCAAATCACCTCATCTCTCTGGCTCAGTTCCTTCATTAACAATATGGAGTTATAAACATACCTACCGCACAAGGATCTGCAAGGATTAACATCTTTACCCTTTGAATACTTGAAGTGATCTATAAATAGTTCTACATAGCTGCTGCAGCAGGCACATCAAAGCTCGAGGGGATGGCTTTTACTTGGTGAAGCCACCTCTGGCAGATGCTTTGTATAAAATTAGTTCCCTTGAAGTGACACCTTGATAACATTATTATACTAATTCTTCTAAAGCTGGGAGCTCAGTTTTGTGTCAGTTGCACTACCGCTTCCCTTTCTCAACAGACCAGTTAGTTTTATATAATGCAAAATTATCACGAATTAGTAAGAGTCCATAGCATTAAATACAAGCTACCACAATACCACAAATCCCATACAGTACCGACTGGATGGATGAGCTTCTATCACCTTGTGAACTTGCAGGAAAAGAAATTATATGGGATACTCTTGTCTGATCCTAAGAGACGATCGTTACGCACAGAAGACAAAATATCTTGGAGACAATTACAGGCAGGAGAAAAAGGTAGAGGAAATGTCAAGGAGATCTTAAATAATCTCATATTAGTCTAATCCCATCTGTTTAGGATTGTACCAAGCATGTTTGATTTAACCCACCTGTACACATCATTTCCAACAGGAAAGTCATACCAAGAAACGATTCTCTCTTTGCCTGTCCTGATTCCCCACCACAGCACGCAGCAGAACCACACTCTCATGGAGGCAAGGCCAAAGCACTGGGGGGAATTCAAGGAAATGGACAACAACGTCCAGAACTGAAGCTGGAGAGAAAGGCCAGGATGGAGAACAGTGCTCCGAGGCACAGCCCTGACACAGAAGGTGAAAATATGGTCTACAGTGAGTAAGAGGAGAGATAGCAGGAAAAGCTTAGTGGAACAGAATTTCTTTTAGCGATGTTCAACTTGAAATGAAGGCTGGAGATCTACAGTAAGGTGTCAGAAACAAGCTAAGGGTCCAGTCTGTCCAGGAGGAATCAGCTCTGCAGCAGAGGTGAACTCTCAACATAGAAGTGATTCTTCAATGTGTGTCAGGCAGTGTTATCTAGAAACGAGGTACAAATCAGGGAAAACAAGGAAGAACTGCAGATTTGCAAAGTAAAGGAGCTGATCAGACAAGGATGATGAGGGTGAAGTATCGGTTCTGAGCTCTGCCTGGAAAGAGATGAGCACAGGCTTCACAGCTGACAGTTTCCGTGCTGTGCCAGGTGTCAAAAAGAGACTGAAAAGGAAGATTTAGGCTGGAACCAGAGGAGAGTGACCAGAGAGAGAATTAACACAGGAAGAGCTTAAGAGATGAAAGGGAGATGAGGGAAGATTTGGAGAAGCAACTGGAGCTAATTAATCTATTTGCTTATATGTGGTGAAGGTTTGGGGTTTTTTTTCTTTTTAAGTTAGAGGAGGCTAAAACTTGCAATGCAAAAAGAAAGAGCCAAGTCAACAGGAGAATAGTGAGTGTGGGGATAAGAAAGGGGGTGAAGGAAATCTGACATAATGGCTCAAAGGAGGGCAACAGAAGACATTTTTTTTTGCATCTGTAAGGAGGGGTGGAGGGTGTGAAAGAGCAGATGAAATCTGCTTTTTTCCAGATGTAGAAGAAACCAGAGATGTTCTATGCAAAGAAAAAAAATGTTAAGGTATCTAAGTCAGCAATCAATAAGATACTGGAAACTGTGATTAGGACATTTGATTAAACAGAGAAAGACAATGGTTAGCAAAGAAGACCACAGAACAGGAAAAGGAGAAACAGCAGAAGAGGCCTTTCTGCCTCAGAGGAACCTTAGAAAGACAAAATCATCTAACGCGTGAGGTGATCAGAAACTACAGCACTTGGGAGTAAGTGGTTACAAATGACTCATGTCATTGGGGTGCTACGTCCCACCTTTGAACACAGCTCAGAATTCAGGAAAAATAATGTATTTTACATTGCTAAGTGCCCATTTCAGCATGCAAAGAAGGTGTTTTGTTATGCTACCCATTAAGGCATCCTAAGGCAGGGTTGCCTTCTGCCCCTTTCATCCTAGTCTCCCTCACTGAGCAGTTAGTCTGTGCTCCAAAAACACTGAAACAGATAGAGCTGCTGATGGGCTTAAAAGTCAACGCTAAACACATGTACTGCTGAGTCAGCACAATTGCAGGTTTTGTTTCTTGGCCCAGGAGCTTTTAGAGTTGACTTTTTGCAGGTGAGCACCTCCTGCCACTGTTTTGGGGATTCCTGGGGAAACTGTCTGCCTTTTGGTTCTCAGACAAAGCTGTACTACAAACTCCTTTCCACGGCTAACTCTCAGCTCAACTCTTGGATCTCAGCCCCACCAAAAGGTGCACACAGCACAAATCTCCCTCTCATCAGCATCCAAAAATCACACAGCCCTGCTTCCTTTGGAAAAGATTCATGACCTAACCCATGTCGTCATGTGTCTCATTTGCCCAGCACTGTTCAGATATGCTTTGTTATACACATGGGGCTGTATATGAGCCCTCAGCAGGTATAGCTGAGTATCTGCACAATGACTTAAGTTACATGAGCTCCCTTAATTCTTCATTTCTTGTGACAGCTTTTCTCAATATGTCTTGTTGTTGTAGATTGTCATCAGATCTACAAGGAACAGCAACTCATTAAAACTTTATTTTCTGAAATTTGATTGAAGCTTGGAGGAAGAGAGATTGGGACACGTAATCTGGCGTAAAGGATGGATTTGCCCTATTACATGCCCACACTGGAAATGCAGGATGCAGACAGAACTTTACAACGGGAGCACTGCAGTATCATGCTTTAAGCTGCATTTTGCTATGGACTTGGGAAGGAGAGTCTACTTTTATTGGAAAGGTGAGGGTCTATTCCATTAGAGTCTCTTGGTAAAACATAAATTTCCTGAATTCTTCAGGAACTGTAAAACATCAAGTTTCAGGATTTTGATGAATTAAAAAATGGCCCCAAATTAACTGACCAAACAGAACAATGACAAAAGTCATGCAAGTTGGTGGACGTCTTTGCTTGCTTTAAGTGCCTTGATAAACAGAAAGGTCACAACAATTATCTCGGCTCACCATGACTTAACTAGATGTGTGGCAATTAAACAGATGAAGTATGACCGTCAGTATTTTTAGGTCCTCTCCACCCACCAAGGAACATTATTAGACGTATTTCAAGGTAGCCACTGCACTAACAACTCAGATACTAGTTCCTGGCAGGGCCTGCTGAGTAGTTGTGCTTCGTCACCACGTGGGAAGAAGCTCTATGCAGACAGAAACCAGGGTTAAGCAGCTGGCATGGCCCTGACTTGTATCTCTTGCTCCAGGAAAAAGTTACTTCTTCACCTTTATCTACATTTCCCCTATTTGCTTAGGTCTTTTCTCTCTCTTGGGAATAAGGACTCTGAGACTGCCACAAATAATAAATGGCCAAAGGCTGGGGAATCACAGAGTTAGGAGACCCTCACATGCCAGCAGTAACTTGGCAGCTACACAGCATTACTGGATGTATTCTAAATTCTGATTGTCACTTTTGTCTTCCTCTGGGCCTATACACACAGCAGTCTACCTACTTGTTTTGCTGTTGTTATTGTTGTTATCCTGTTTGATAGTCACATGAGTGTGGGTTAGGTTCAGAGCATGCTGGCAATTCAAAATAGTATTAAACAAGAGGCTGTAAGACCGCTCACATTAATCACCCAAGAAAATCTCCAACTTTTTATTTTTTCCTCACAGCCAAAGGCTACCTTCAAAATGTCAGCATGCGCTACAGCTAAATGTTATAATACAGTTTGTATTACAACAGCAGTAAAAGTCTTATGCTGGACATGCACGTGTGTCTTATTCCCTTGTTTTCTGTGATACGACATCAGGCTAATGAAAAAAATGGAAATTAAAGAATTTATAAGCATGACTTGGTAAAGATTGTTTTTTATTCACTAGGAAGGAACTGGGGGGGGTTCCTCCTCTTCTAATCACAGTACATTTATGAATTACATTCATAACAAGACCTGACATTGTTTCTTGCTATATAAGCATATATACTACTAGTCAATGTGAAATCACCTGAGGCTCCATAAAGAATGTAAGCAATCAAGGTATCCGCAAGGTAAAAGGTCCTCACCAATATCTTTCAACAGAAGCTGAGTTTTTACAGTGTATTCTGCACACTGTGGTTTTGTTTTTGATTTTAAAGAACCACAAACTATATAAGGATGTGATTGAGTAAACATCTACTTTTTTAAACCTCTTGAAAATATCTTTGTTCTTACTACCGCTCCACATTTTTCACACCTTCAGTTCTTTTAACTTTGTTCCTTCACACTTAAACATTCAGTGCAGCATCTTCTGATGCAATTTGCACAAAATGTTGCTTGCAACTTCTTATATTAGTTGCTCTGTATATGCTACAGATTGGTGTTGCACAAGGTGTGCAAAATTTTGTTTAGGCACCACAAAGCCACCAATTTTCTGAACTTTCCACATCTCTTCAACAAATAAAATTTGGAAGAGCATCTGGTTGTTGTGGTACACCTTTTCCAGTTGCATTCTGGCTGAAACAGTAGCAGAGCTTTGTGGTGTTGAAATTAAAAGGATTAAAAAAAGGAAAAAAAAGAAAAGGAACCTGACACATGAGTTGAGGTTTTAGTCCACCTGGCTTGATTTCTTCTTCCTAATCACTGTCAGCAGCAGATGCCTCTATGGAAGTTGTATGAAGCTCCAAAAACTGGACAGGAACCTTAAGAGATTTCTCAGCATGCTAAGGAGACACAGTAGACAACAAGTCTACAAAAAAAGTTCTTTTGACTGTTATAGTCTTTGGTTCTCAATCTGCAATAAGTCCATTGTCCAGAAATATTACAAATAGAAGAGAAAAAAGCAAACTTTGTCCCCAACAGCTTTGCTCAGCCCTAACACGCCACAGGGGAAGCAGAAGTTTGTATTGCTCTGCTGAAGCTCCTGGATGTGAGGACGGGGCACTGGTAGTCTAGCTTGGGAGCTCACCACACACCCAAACCACCTCCTGCCTGCACACCTGCTGAGCAGGTCCCAGCAGCTAAAGGAAGAAACAAGGGAAGCATTGGCAACTCACTCTCCTTTAATCTTCTTATTTACTATAAGAATAGCCTGCGTATGAAAATTCAAACCTCTGGTTCCGTTTCATATGACAAGCTGCACAGAATTAAAGAAAAATTGTAGAAAGAAATAGACAGGGAAGCCATTTTTTTTTAGCTAAAAAAACCCTCCTTGTAGAATCCCCAGAACACAGAGAAGAAGAAAAAGTCCTCTATAAAAGACAGAAAACGCAGGAAAGCAGGTGTCAAAACAGGTTGGCCAACTACTCCAGAACTGCTGCATTATTTCAGTAATTTATAAAGTAAAAAAAATGTACTCAGCAGCTATGTGGGCATCTTCCAAAGAATATCATATGCCAGCTGTAAATGCTCCTATGAACAGTACAGATTGTGCTGTTTTGGCAGCAGTGCTTCAATTTTGTAGCAAGAAGTACAAGGCTCCTGGGAAATCGATACTTACTTTTGCTCGTGTTCCTCCTCTCTTGGATTTTTCAAAAATTATCTAGCAAAAGTGTGAACACAGCCGCAGTCACAAGGCAGAGTGGGGGCAAGTTTCGGCAATACCAGAATTCCAGACACACGTGTCCCAAAGCGTAGAACGACCACGGGAATGGGATGAATGAGAACATTCTACATAATACAGAGTTATACTCCCCCTGAAATACAGCTACACAGTAAGGAACAGAGAGTTAATTTATATGAAGGAAGGCTTATATGAAGAAATATACTGCAAGGAAAACTTCCCTTTGGATTAGAATTACCTTCTCCTTTTCCATTTCTGCCAAGATTTGAAAAGAGATGGAGGGATAACATAATCCCACACTTTGTAAATCTACTTAATATCCAAAGAAATTAGTTAGGCTAGTATTCATCCTATGTAAAGTGCTTTCATTTACCATGATCACACAAAGTAAAATGAAAGAATTTTTTTGGGGGAAAAAAACTCCGAATACTTAAAATAATTTTTTATGGTTGGTATAAATCTGTTCATCTGCTTTTTCTGAAAATCTGGCGGGTGATTTGCTTTAAGGATCTGATGAAAACTTAGTATATGTATTATATATTACTGTATAACACGCATATACATACACACATGTATAGGCAATCAAACAGAGGCAGGCCTCAGTTCTCCAAGACAACATATGGCGCACAGCTTGCTTATTACAGGGCAGCAAAAGCATTGCCTTCTGAGGCACACCTCCCCTACCAGTAGAAGCCATCTGATGGCAAAAGAGCAAATTCCAGCTATGTATACCTTCAACTCCACCAAATTAGTCAAGTCTTTTTGACTGAACAACATTTTTCCTGAAGGAAGAAGTATGAGAGCTGGGACCAGATATCAGCTGGTCTAAGCGCTTGCTGATATCCAGTAAGAAAGTGTGTGGAAAGCAAGAGAAATAGAATTTTTCTTTACATGAACTAAGCCGTGCTGGAGCAGACATTGCAAGATCCGTAGGTGTGCGACAGTGATTACCAGTGATTAGAGGAAAGGGTAAGAAATAAAACCAGGAAGGAAGGCTAATAAAGTGTCATTTAATTGCACTGCTCAAAACAAAAACTCCACACTACAACAAAAATAGCATGAAAGCAATCATTTTGCTGAATTACCGTTTCTTGAGAGCAAACCCCACAGATTTATTTTGCCTAATTTTCAGATATGCTGAACTCCTTTTGAGAGAGAGAGGGAAAATTCATGGCATGCAGCACTTCTAAAAATTGAATTTCATGTTGCCATCTACTAAAAAGTAATACAGAAAGATACTCTAGAATAAGACTGCCAGAAACTGCCAACACGCACAGTACAAAAGAGGTGGCAGATCAATGCTATGGCAGTAATAGCCAATATATAGCAAAAGAAAAGCAGAAATACTTTGATCAGCTGCAGGCTCTAAACTAAACTCTTGAAATTAACCACAGATGATTCACAGACACTGGAGAGCAGAGGAAGATTAGAAACAAGTGGTATTTAGTGAGGCATATAATGGCCAGACAAAGAACTACCGCCAAACACAAGGCATATAATGGCCAAAGAACTACTGCCAACCACGTACGCTGCTTTTCTACAGTGCCAGGTAGAAGTCAGTCTTCCTTTTAAGCAAGTGAGAGTGTGGACTATTCACACGTATCACGCATGGACACTACAAAGTACTGTGTATGCTGTGAAATGATGGCAGCCCTTTGGTGAGAAGTGCTCAGCACTTTATAGATCAAACCTAAGGAATGGAGAAAAAAAAAATGGCAACAGCTGACCACGAACAAATGAATGAACATGCTGTAATGAGAGAAAAAAAATCCCACAAGGGAAAGGTTTAGCCATGCAACTTGCTCAGCTTAGCTGGTGAAAGCAGAAAGAACAAGAGGGTAGGACACAGTGCTTTAGAAAATGCGCTCGGTCCCACAGGCTGAGCCCCAGTTCTTACTACCGCATTAGACTGGAGCAAGCAACTAGCAGGAGGAAGGATGTTCTTAAAAGCAGAGTAGTAACTGCTGCATCTGTTTGGACTTAATGTTCTCAGAGCTGCTTTAAAGAGGTTTCACACTCTGACAAGAATTTTGTGCATAAGCACATATGAGAAAGAGTGAGTCGGTACTAGAGTTAGCAATTAAATCCATACTCTGACCTATGTATTCAAAAATACACCATCAGACCTTCTGAAGCTGGCTGATTGGGGGATGGGATAGAGTGATCTTGCCTTCAGTCTTTGGTTCAAATTTAAACTGAGTTCAGGCTTTTATTTCAAAAAAGTTACCCGGCAGATTTGTCACATTTTACGTGGAGCGCAGTGGTGACAGCATTCAATCCCCCTTAACACAAACTAGTCTCCCATCAAATCAGCCCAACAACCATCACCTTTTATCAACTATGCTGGAAGCAAATAGAAGGATGAACAGTCTTTTTCCAGAATATTGCAATACTGAAGGGAATATATCCATTTACAGGAGAAAGAAAACCTAAATTACACATAAACCATCTGAATAAATCATCAAACACAGAGCACTTCATCTGACTCCACTGTAATGTTGAAGGGGCATACCCAGAAAGGTAAAGCAGCAGTGGGAAGTTAGATGCACCA
This sequence comes from Pygoscelis adeliae, assembly GCF_000699105.1. Taxonomy (NCBI): domain Eukaryota; kingdom Metazoa; phylum Chordata; class Aves; order Sphenisciformes; family Spheniscidae; genus Pygoscelis; species Pygoscelis adeliae. The sequence continues at coordinate 119,464 of NW_008824655.1, forward strand.
TCCTGCTTCCAAGAATCATCCTGATTTCTTTTAGTAAGCTCCCACTATAGATCATCTCACTACCAAAATCTTACATAAAGCAATGATACATTCACTGTGTACATAAATTTCACGTTAATTTTATTTGTCTCCATCTTTTTGCAAAGTCTTCTAAGGACAACAGTACCATCAGACATCATAGAAGCAAACTTTGGCTAGCATCCACCTGTGAAGACTAACATGCAGGCTCAGAAAAAAACCCTCTCTCCATTATCCACAACAGTTTTCATACTCACATTCCCTAGTGCGCATTCCTAGCATAGAAGTCCGTAAGAAAGCAGAAAGGAAAAATCCGTACTAGCAGAACATGACTGATTCTGTGGGATCATACATTGAAGACTTATGATAAGTTTCATAAAACTACTCATCCATTAGCTTGCAAAAATAGAAGACATTGTAATCTTAAAGAAGATCCATAAACCGTCATACATTTTAAGACAGCTTTTTATCCAGATAAATTAAGATATCTACCGTATCTTAGATGCATACAAAGTTAAGCACTTAATTTGGTACTAAGGACTTAATTTTAAAATTCACAGACTCCTGAAAAGACATCTTCATATTTCATTTGTGATAGGCTTCTTTAGTTTAGCTTAATGCTCCTTTTTTTTTTTTGCTTTAAGTTAAAATAATCTTGCTTCAACTGAAATAACAGAGAAGACATTCAGCAATTTTTTATTAAGTTGTTTTACACTCGTACTCTGATTTTAACCTCTGCAACTCCCCATGATGATAATGTTATCAATTGCCTTCATAGGACACTAAAGGTCTTTAAATTTATAGCCACGCTCATTTCAGTCAGGCTGCAGGGCACAGACGTCACAAACCTACAGCAACATAAAACATCAAACACGTAATTTTGCCATACGTCTTGGTAGCATCAGAAATACAGCTCAGAACTTCCTGATTCGAAGTGCCATTTGAGCTGAAGGCATCTCCATGTGCAGTTCAGAGCAGGAAGGCTGCTACATGCCACAGAGGGCAATGCACCAGAGCCTGCCTCATGTCATGCTGCCTTTTCAGACAAGGGGACTAGACATCATCCAATTGTCAGGAACATACCTATTGAAGACAACATTTTCTTCATCATCGCTGCTTTTACCTCCATCAGATCAGCTACAACTTTGTTTTTGGAACTGATCTCAGAACTATGGATCCAAGAGCTTGGATACTCATGCCTGTCCATTTTAAGTGCTCCACATGTTACCGCATGTCACAGTGGGACATTTTGCCCTTGCTCATGAGAAAACACCAGCCAGGTGCTGCACCCACCTTCACAATCAGTCTCCGGTGCTCCTCAGACTGACTGAAGTTCGTGCCTATTTCAAAGATACCCATCGTTCCTTCCTCACACAGGCTCATCCAGGTGTGATATTCTTCACGCTCTGGCAGTCTATCCCAGAATATCTTGAAGATCTCCCAGACTGTTTCCTGACACACTGAAGGCACAAGAAAGGTCTGGTGTTAGTACAACAGGAGTGCTTCCACGGCATGGGTGGCCAGGATAGTATTGTCCAAACGTTGTATGCTTTTCAGTACATTAATATATAGAACGCAGTGACGATACACCTACATGTAAATGTGTAAGGCATTGAAGGGACTGAGTATTGGGTTTGCGTGGCAAGGTTTTGGTAGCGGGGCGGCTATAGGAGTGGCTTCTGTGAGAAGCTGCTAGAAGCTTCCCCCATGTCCAACAGAGCCAATGCCAGCTGGCTCCAAGACAAACCTGCAGCTGGCCAAGGCCAAGCCCATCAGCGATGGTGGTAGCGCTTCTGTGATAACATGTTAAAGAAAGGGAGGGAAAAAAACCCTGCACAATGCCAGCAGCAGTCAGAAGAGAGGAGTGAGAATATGTGAAAGAAACAACTCTGCAGACACCAAGGTGACTGAAGAAGGAGGGGCAGGAGGTGCTCCAGGCGCCGGAGCAGAGATTCCCCTGCAGCCTGTGGTGAAGACCACGGTGAGGCAGGCTGTCCCCCTGCAGCCCATGGAGGTTAACGGTGGAGCAGATATCCACCTGCAGCCCATGGAAGACTCCATGCTGGAGCAGGTGGATGCTCAAAGGAGGCTGTGGCCCCATGGAAAGCCCACGCTGGAGCAGCTTTGCTGGCAGGACTTGTGGCCCTGTGGGGGACCCACGCTGGAGCAGCCTGTTCCTGAAGGACTGCACCCCCT
>NW_008824655.1:121916-125637 GCF_000699105.1 Pygoscelis adeliae
CGCAACCACCATTCCCCATCCCCTTGCGCTGCTGAGGGGGAGGAGGTAGAGAAAATGGGGAGTAAAGTTAAGCCCAGGAAGAAGGGAGGGGTGGGGGGGAAGGTGTTTTAAGATTTGGGTTTATTTCTCATTATCCTACTCTGATTTGATTGGTAATAAATTAAATTAATTTTCCCCAAGCCGAATATGTTTTTGCCCATGATGGTAATTGGTGAATGATCTCCCTGTCCTTATCTTGACCCACGAGCCTTTCGTTGTATTTTTTCTCCCCTGTCCAGCTGAGGAAGGGGAGTGATAGAGCTGCTTTTGTGGGCACCTGGTGTCCAGCCAGGGTCAACCCACTACAGACTGACAGTGAAGGTCTGGTGGATCTTCCACCCTCATACTATTCCCCCCCCCTGATTTTTTTTACTTCATTAAAGAAAAAAAGAAGAGAGCAAGAGAGAGCACACTTGTCTCTTAACAACCATCAAGAACAACAGTATTTTCACTGAGTGAAACTGCCCTTAATCAATGGGTCAAATTTTTAGAAAATTTAGAAAACCAAAATATGGCAAATGTCCTCACAGAAAGTAGAGCTGGAGCTTAATTTGTAAGAATGATAGTTGCACTGATCAAAGTTTTAGAGGTTCAGTCAGTTACAATTCCTTTGGACTCACCTTTACACAGAATTTAAAATAAGTTTCAGAAATTATAACTGCATTAATAATTTGAGAAACAAGGCAGGATGATGACACAACAACATAATATGCTAAGAAATAAGCCAATTTCTAACCCTACTGCATGTATGCACTGAGAAAGAACTAGACTGAACAGACAGTCTGCAAATTAAGAGTTAAATTATCTTGTACTACGTCAGGTGCTTTAACCTCCCTATCTTGCATGTGCTCTTTGCCAGTCAGAGCAGTTGGTCACGTAACACTCAAGCAAGAACCCCTCTGTGACTCAGGATAACTGGAGGAGAGGAAGATTTATAGGATTTTCCTTGTGTCCTGGAAGAGGGCAATGTTAAAAGGAGAGCAACTCTAAAAACCATTCACAGCAGATGCCAGCCTGGAGTAGTAGCAGACAAACCTGCTTTTTGGCCTTAATCGGATTTCGCTACTTATATATACACAGTTCAGCAGAGGAATGCTTTGCATTCAGGGAAAGTCCTGACATCATAAGCAAGACCCTACAGGAGACTGACCATGAGTCTATCTTTGGAAAGTCATTTTCTTCAATCAGCTTAAAAATATGCTCCAGGCTGCCAAAACCAGTACCTTACTGCTACTTCTTCTTGATACTCTGTATTCTGAATTCAAAAAAGGATTAAATGTACTTGTGTAAAACTTAAAGCATAGATCACATATGGGAAACATACCTTCATTCAACCAAGTGATGGACATTTTTCTTAAATGCAAAGGCTTTATAAATAACAACCTTAAGGAACTGTTTCACAGGCAGTAGCACCCTTAAAGCTTAGCTGATTCTGGCACGCTGGATGGCACCTTGCAGAAAAATCTCTTTTCTCCACCCAAATTTCAGTTTATCAGAGCAGTTGAGACCATTTCTCCATTGTGGAACTCTACAGATACACAGAGATATCTCACTTCCGTGCCACACTCCTGACAGCTTTCCTACATGGAGATTAGCCTTGTAGCTCATTTGATACGTATGACTAGAGAAGAATACGGTCCTCAAACTCTGCATTAGTAACTGTCAGTAGTATATTACTGCTCTAGCAACTCTCCAGCTTCCAGGTAGTTAACTTTATCTGTAAGACACAGTAATTAGGTAAGGAGTATTAGAGATGCTTCCAATCAGATGCTTATGCATCTTTATTAATCAGAAATAAATAGCCAAATTTACAAGCATCCGTGCACCCTCTCACATTCCCCCTCAAGTTACGTTTGCTTCCTCAGCAGCTGAGGAAGCAAACTCTTTGAGGCAGGAACCACATTTCCATATGACCTCTGCACAGACCTCAGGCAATGAAGCCGTGATCCTGCTCTGGGATTTCCGGATCCTGCTGGAGTACTAATAAGCTTCCTGAAGCAGAATAACATCTGTAGTATCCTCTCTACCATCCCACTCGTAAGAGCTGGAAAAGACCAGGAAGAGACCAAAGTCTAGTTTCAAACCCAGAAGCCTACACTAAGGAGTAGCACTCGCTCTCATTTCTTTTGGCAGTACTTGTATCCTGCGTTCTGACTAACGAATCTTTCACTGCAGGTGCAACATTGTACAGCAACAATCCTGCAATGAGATTATTCCCTGTGGCTAGGATAAGTCTTCAGCAGGCTATCAGTGAGAGATGAAGCTATGGCAATAGCTTGCAAACACATTGCAGTGGCACTATCTAATCCTACAGTTTTCAAATGGCAAAGGACTGTCTTTCCAGTTACTGCCAATTCTTTCTTGCAATAATTGAAGGTAGTTTTCCTTAATGCTCTTAAATAAGTTTAATCTCTTTTTTAAAATAAATGTGATAAGACAGTGTCTTGCCTGAATACAAGCTGCTGCTGTATGAACAGTTGTCCCAGTCACCTCCCAATAGATTAAGGATTTGCTGTGTATCCTTTCATTTGGGATTAGACACCCCACTGAATTCCTATCCCAAAGGCTTTATGCCATCTGTGGGCTCCAAGCCCATTAATCAGACCTAAGCTGTCAGAACAGGGTCATATTTTCTGTGGAAAGAGGAAAGGGGACGCGGATAAGGAGTCACATTCTGTCCTCTCTAGCCTGTGCCCTATCTAGCTGTTTCCACTGCAGCAAGCAGTAACAAGTTGGACAATATGGTGCAAATTGCTTCCGTATTCAGAAGGAAAAGGCTGGCCCATTCCTTCCTCGCGAGTAGTCTGAGGATTTGTTAGTTCGGACACACTGGGAGGGACTGAAAACCCCAGGCAAACATCTACCATGACTGCTATTTACACACTTCTGTTAGCCTTGCCCAGGAAACTGCATCCTCAGCCATGGTGACCTGCTTGCCACACACAGTCACCCCACAACTTTGTTGACACACAGTCCATCTTGTCATTGTCCTATTTATTCCAACTGGCCAGTGTGTAAAGCAGGGGATTGCTTTGCAGGATAACAAATCCAGGCTGTAAGGGCTCAACCCAAGAACCATCCCCAAGCATGCTTACCTATATGGTGTTCAAGAGCAAATTTGTAGCCTGGCTAAGTAAAGGAACAATTTTGTTTCAGTCTTTCTTTCTCATACACCTTTTCAATGTTTTGTAGTTAGGTGAGAGTTGCCACTCCAAGCACAGAAAAAGAACAGCGCAGTTTCTTCAGTGTGGTTCAAATCACACTCACGTGAAGAAAGAGACAAGCATGATTCTATCTCCCATCTCTCCTTCAGGTATGTCAAAGAGGGAGCCAGTTCTTATCATGGCTTCACTGATGTGGCCACTCAGGGAACTGAAGAGACACCACTCTCACAGTGTGTTCAAGTTCCATAATAAATGTGATTCAGCTTCTTTTAACTTGAAAGCGGAGCCCACCCCTGTCAAGGGTTTTCGACTATCTGCTGGCCAGGGAGGTTTTTCAAAGTTTCTTATCAACAAATTATTGACAACTCCCATATAAGAAAAACATGGTTTTCATAACTAGATTATAAGCATTCTGAGACTCTGTAGACAAAACTTGGAGACATAAAAATGTAAACAAAGGAAACAGGACTTGACTGGAAGCTTCAGTAAATAACTATATTTTACTGTATAAAAGTAAT
>NW_008824655.1:125673-131069 GCF_000699105.1 Pygoscelis adeliae
AGTATCTGTGCCACATATACTATCTACATATGTTGACAATAAATGAAGCAATTTTTGACTAATATTTAAAATAGCAACTCCTTGAATCCAAAATAGAAAATAAAAGAAAATGAGAGTCAAGGGGGGGACAAAAAACCAAACAGATTTACCAGTAAGCTTTTTGACTAGCAATGTAACTTTGAATTTTAAATATAAAATGTTTAAAGTAGATAGGGAATGGAAAATTGTAGCATCAGAGGTTGCAATAAATTGACAGGCGCTCAACAGTTCAGTTATGACTGAAGCTGCTTGCTTAGTACAATATGTGGTGTTAACATACTCCAACTATTAAGTAAAATAAATCTTCTGTACAGGCTTTGCGTGATGGTCTTTCCAGGAATTAGGTTTCTAAGACTAGCTGCAAACCCCTTAAAAACCAACCAAGTAGCCAGCCCTGCCAGGATCAGGAAGGAACAGCTGAGCAGACCCGGTAGTGCTGCCACATGCCACCTGAAGAGCAGATCAGCCCTCAGGGCACGTGAGAAGAACCTGTCTTTATGGCTAGATCTCATACCAAACTTTCACTAGCCTGCTACAGGGGTAGCCACGGGCACAGATGTATGGGACAGCATTAGCAAACCAGGCCCTGGAGGAGATGGGATTTGCAATGAGGCCTCTAATCCCTGGCAAACAATACTGATTAAAAGCGTCATAAAATCGAGATCAATCTTTTAAGGCAGCGAGCTAAGAGCCTTGAAGATACACGTGGGTGGGAAGGTAAGCTCCTCTAGAAAATTACTTCCTTCATCCCATGGGTGCAATAATACACAACTTGTATTTTAGTGTTAACTGATCTCTTGGCTACTTTGCAATTTTCTTCTGAAGAATTCAAAGGTTAAAAAAATGAAGGCCTATGAGATAAAGAGAGGCTCCCTCCTACAGAGATGCAATCGTTCCAGCTGTCTACAGGAAAGTAAGTAGGTACGCAGAAGACGTGTAACTGACTGACACAATAAACCAGAATTCAAACCAAGAGTGCAAACCAGATGGCTTGTTCTGCAATTTTTCCCCAAAGTACGTTTTGCATGCACATACTACATTTTGCATGTACTCCATCCTGAAATGCCTCAGAAATCAGAAGTCAGTTAACTCATCACTCAGATAATCATCTTCAAGGTGAGAGGCGAGGTAGGAAAAATCGAAAGATCAGCATGTTTGGCCCATGCCCTTGTGCAAACTTCCACTTGAGCAAAGTATCATAGGCACTTAAAGTAGGCAAGGTCTTGACTTTTAAAGGCCGTAACAGGTTTCAAAGGCTGCTGCAGAAAGCTGGACATGTAGTAAGACCATGTGAATCCCAGTATACCTACTCCGGAAGCCAAAAAGCCCAGCCCTTGGGAGCTTATCTGCTTCAAATGCAGTGTCTACGCTCAAGTAATACTTACAAATAATAGAGAATATCCTGAAAAGATTAAGATAAATTGTATTTCAGCCAAAAAAATTCCACATAGGCAGGCACAAGCTCTTTTCAGTCCTATGAATGTTCAGGAAAGGGTGGGAAAAAAGTTTATTTGAAGCTTCCTTTCCTAAAGACTTCATCATTGTTCTCAAAACCTCCAGCTAAGATCTGTGATGAGATGATCTCAGTCTCTCTCTCAGAAATTCTCCTGTATGGCTACCTCTCATGCACCTGGGTAGGATACAGCATCTCTGTGGCTCCAGTTTTACCATTCAGGATGCATTTATCTCTGAAATGAGAGACAATTAGCCTATTACACTCAGTCTGCGCTCAGGGATTTCTGAGGTTGACAGAAGGGGCACCACATGACAGCACCAGGCACCTAGTAGGGGGTAGGGTGGCTTTCTGGCCATTTGTGTAAGTGGGCAGTGCTGGAGTTTAATCCCAGCTAAATCCCATTAGCGCTTCTTAAGAGTTGAATCGTGTACAGTGGCTAGGAGCACTGAATCAGGCTGAATATTCTATTTTGAGGCAACATGAGGCCTACTACTTCTCCTCTCTAACAATTTCTGCACAACTGAATGGCTCAATTGCAGTGGGTTTTGATAAGGACTACAGTGACAGGGAGACTGACAGACACCTTTTAAGAGATCTTTCCTGCAAAGACTTCATTAGCACTTGCTAAATGAATTAATGTACATACATGCAGAGAAATCACTTCATCTACTGCTGAAATGCTTCTGTGTATGGCCTATAACATAGCAACCCTTAAACAACATACACAACCAACGAGGATTTTAAATTAAAATAGTTGAATGTGAATTAGCTAATCCACATGAAAGATTTTTTCTTTGAACGCTAACATATTAAACTCACACATAAACTATTCTCACCAGTAATATTTCAGTAACTACAAAGGAGTGTCTCATGCGGAAAGTCAAGCTTTTTAGAAGTACATGCTGACATCTAAAAATTCAAATGTAGAGGGAGACAGAACTAGACCTTCTACAAATAAACTTCAGAAATTTATTGGCTGAGTATGAGCTATGCATAATATGTGCCAGGGATGAGGGGTAAACAAGGAGAAAAGGCTCACTCAGCCAGACACTTTATTGTATGCTTGTTTAGCCAGGTACTTTTTATGACTTTTGACTGTTTGCTTTCATCGTTATTCAGCAAGATTTGAATAATTTGTAACATTTAGGATTTCAGCATCAAAATGAAACTTCACTCTTAACTCTGTCCATGTGCAGAACATAACATCATGTCCTGGTTTCGGCAGGGATAGAGTTGATTTCCTTCCTGGTGGCTGGTACAGTGCTGTGTTTTGGATTTAGGGTGAGAACAAAATTGATAAGGCACCGATGTTTTAGTTGTTGCTAAGCAGTGCTTACACTAGTCAAGGACTTTCCAGCTTCCCATGCTCTACTGACTGAGAAGGCTGGAGGGGCACAAGAAGCTGGGAGGGGGCACAGCCAGGACAGCTGACCCAAACTGGCCAAAGGGACATTCCATACCATGTGACGTCATGCTCAGCATATAAAGCTGGGGGAAGAAGAAGGAAGGGGGGGACGTTTGGAGTGATGGCGTTTGTCTTCCCAAGTAACCGTTACGCGTGATGGAGCCCTGCTTTCCTGGGGATGGCTGAACACCTGCCTGCCCATGGGAAGTAGTGAATGATTCCTTGTTTTGCTTTGCTTGCGTGCGCGGCTTTTGCTTTACCTATTAAACTGTCTTTATCTCAAACCACGAGTTTTCTTACTTTCGCTCTTCCAATTCTCTCCCCCATCCCACTGGGGGGGAGTGAGCGAGCGGCTGCGTGGTGCTCAGTTGCCGGCTGAGGTTAAACCATGACACATCATTATTTCTAACACTTCAGTAAATAGATTTGAAGTGACCAAAGAAAGGGGAAAAAGAGAAAGCTCAGTGCTATGCCCAAGATCTAGGGATTATAATCATGCATAGAACTTAATTCCTGAGAAATACCTTTTATTCTTTCCAAAGTTCCAAAAATTCCTTGTCTCTCATCAGCTATGACACACTAGAATACGGTCTACTTCCTTCTTTGGTCAGTATCTTTAAATGCTATCTTTAGATTTTCAGCTTTATCTGAAGCTCTGGCTGACAAAAACGGCTGTGGCAGAGAGACTATCTGATCGGCTCATGTGAACAGCAGAGGTACTCACTCACGAGCGTACACTGAACTGTTTAAGACAGTGGATCACAGTAGGAAAAAATGCAAAGAGACTTTAGGAAAAGTAGCCACCAGAGTAATTACATCTCGGAGGTGGCAAAGAGCAGCAGTATTAACCCTGAGCCATGGTGCCAAAACCCAGCAGCCTTTGTTTTACCCAATTAACAGGCACAGGATAGGGAAATGGTGCAAGCCGTGCTACCTTATCTTGTTTCTGCTTTACTGGCTAATTCAACTTCCAAGTCTACTACAATCCTCAGCCACCTACCGGCAATTTACACCAAAGGGAATGGACAGTTTCCCTGAATTGTCTGCATAAGGTGACTGGTCACGGCAGAACTTTTGGTCTGAGTGGGTATGGCTATTTTTCATACAATAATTTTTATTTAATGGGGCTTGGGCTACCACCTCCCTGTCAGCCTTAGAGAACATCGTTATTCATAATCAACATTACCGTATACAACACACTCACTATCTGAAATCCCACTATTACATTTCCACAAAATCTGTTTTGTGAAACCTCCAGCTGCCCACTGGACACGCTTTGTGTTCATCACAACAGTCCGGCTATGAACCACCACTAGCTTTACATGACTCTTCCAGCAGCAACCATAACATTACTACCATTTAAACGGACATGTTAAAAACACTCTATAAGACCCAACCCATAGGCCTACAGTACCCAATCTGTAAGCATCTGATTTCCATCTCCATAGTCTAAGAAATTAAATACAAAGCCAGCCAACAGCAGCAATCTCCATATACAGCTACAAGAGATGCAGAGGCTATATCATACTGGGCAGTACAGAGACAATCATAGTCCCAGATTCGTCTCAAAAGAGACTGAAAATAATATCTTCTGCTAATGCAAAACTCAGTTTGTTCTGCAATGTGATTGACTGTAGGAATAAATCAGCACTTCAGAAATCTGTCTTCTAAACTGCAGGTGTGGAGAAACAAGTACAAACCCACCCATATTCTTGGCTGGTGCATCTGACTGCTAGAGTAATAATAACAACCACCACTGAATAATCATACCATTACTTAGACTTTCATATGCTGAAGGGTGCCACTGCTGTTTTAGAAAATAATGATTTTTCTCCAGATCCCTGTATTTTGCCACCCTTTGAATTTTTTTTTATGATTTATTATATATTTATCATATCTCTATCTTGTATCTTTTTAAGGCTAAAAAAATCCAGATGTTGTAGTCTGAAGAAAAAAAAAAGCTGCACACTTAAGTCTACAGCTATATGACATAAGCACTTGCTTAAAGCCTATGAAAGAAACGTTCGTCAGTCAGTCTCTGACACTAATAGAGGCTTTAGCAAGCTAGCAAAAGTAAATAAAGCTAGGAGCTACAGATAAATAATTATATTCCCACCTGTTTCCTTCTAAGGCAGATATAGGCAGAACAAACGTAATCTGGATAATCAGCACATGCAAATCTTTTCTGTTTTTCTAACATGCTCTTATATCAAAATAGCAATCAACCTTTCCTTCCATGGGAGTGGCACTGTTCATTGCTGATAATAAAGTAAAACTAAGGAAAGAATAGATTGTATTGAAACCATCCTTTCCAGAGAAAGTATGGGATATTAAAGTCACTCCTTACTTCGACAGATACAGAATAAAAAGAAGATTCTAAAAATGCAGACTGAGGTTGAAAAATCAGCAGATTCTGTGTACCTTCATATTTATTCCCTTGTGGGGTCAGTTATTTTTCTGATCACTGATAGTAGCTGGTCTCTGAGTGCTAAACAG
>NW_008824655.1:131130-160455 GCF_000699105.1 Pygoscelis adeliae
TCACTATTTTATCACTACATTGATTCAGCAAGCTAGTAAAACCATGGTTTCAAGAAAAAGCTGGTGTATATAATTCAATAACAGTCAAGGAACAGCTTTACTGTGAATGAAAGTAACAGCATCATCAACTCTCACGTACCCCAGGTGCATTTACGCAGGATGTGATTAACCAGACATCACCAAATACTCATGGTGCAGCGCATTGCTGCTAACAGAATGAAGATGACAAATTGCTTAAACCAGACCTTGCTCGTCTTGCTGCTAATTAAAGTCACCTCTGCTACTTGCAGAGATCTTTTTCAAAAGTTTTACGTTAAAAGTGCTAAGGGCGGTCATAGCATCTCTGCTCAAGAAATCCTTGTGGGTTGTGGAAGCCGTAAGTCCAGTAGGGAAGCAGATGGACTAGGTGGATTTTTGGCTCAACCTAGGGCCGTTAAGTTCTAAATAAGCTTTTACAACCTAATTTACAGATTTTCCTTCTTTATTATCACTCACACTTTTGGTTACTTGGTATTGCCCTTGAATACCGCTGTCACAGATAATTGAGGAGTGACTGCAGTTAAAGCACATAGCATGGATTCATTCTGAGCAAAACAAAGAACAGTTGAGTATTACTGGGTGGACATACACAAGAAGCTTGCAAAGCCTGTCAAACTGTCTGCATGATCATCAATGTCGACATCCCTCGCAAGCTGGCCACAATTCATATTTGAATGAGGCTCTGATCCCATATAATTCCACTTTGTTCTTCAAATACATTCTTTACGTTTACTTTTACACAGACACTCAGCAACTCCTGGTTTGAATTGTTTTTCACTGCTCTAAGTGAATAAATTAGTTACCAGTGGGAGTTTCTTCTACAGGCGCTCAAAAAAGTCTCGTTAAACATGTGTCTCTGAACACCTTTCCTTCTCCTTCAAGTGACAGCAGCTCTTTCCCATTTCACCATTACGTGCAAACACGTTAGGACACTGAATTATTTGAATGCTACAATGCAGAGACACACAAATTCCAGAAAGTGCTGCATGACCTCGATGCCCTATTCCAATGTTGTCAGGCAGAAGGGTTAAAACACATCGTATTGCTGTAATACTTCATCACATGAAAGAAGCTGTTACTGGGAATACTTCAGCTTTTCAGAGAAAGCTCTCTCACACCAACTTCTACATCTTAAATCTACAGCCTGATGCACAGAGATTGGCTTTCTAGACAAGAGAATATGCTATGCTTTGCACAACCAGCCATAGTCAAAAGTCATGTGGCTGAGGCACCAATGTCTCAGACTTGTCTCTGTTCTGAAAGATCCCTCCGTGAATTCTACTAGCGCTTGAAGAACACTAAATCAAACCAACAGGCTCTGTCATTTAGCTAACCTGTACATAACATCTATTTTTCTTAGCATTCAAATTGTTCTATGAGAAAGGATGAGTAATTATTAAACACTAACTGTGGTTTCAGGGACTGAGAGTTTTTATGATACATGCGTGTAACAAGAAGGTGGTTTTTTAGCTCAGAACAGCTCTCATAAGGAAGATTATCACAGAAAATGAAGTTTCTTGGGTAACAATGTATTTCCTATGGCCTGGTATTTATTAAGTTTAAAAGCTTCATCTATTTTTTTTTTTAATAAATAAATGTTCTTTATAAATTACCCATGAGACGTACAATCACTTACCTCTGAGCCTGAAATATTTCAGATGGTTGGCAATAGCCTGCTCAACAGATTCATCAGGGCAGATCTTAACTCCACTGGGAAACAGAATGGACCGCTTCCTTCGTAATAGCAAATGCTCGTTGACCTGTTCAGCCTTCATGATGCCATTAAGCTTTTTCAGCTGAGGAGGCTGAGAAGGGTTTGCCAACTGCCAGCCACTGAGCTGAGGGGTTGATGAACCACCTTTAGCCTGTCCTCCTTCTGTAGTTGAATAACCTTCTGCTGTAAAATTAAAACCACACATAAATTTCTCAGAGGAGAGAGTGATGCAGTCATCTTATGTATCTTAATGCCATTGCTCTGGTCTCTGAAGGACATAACTCTGCTTTTTTTTCTGTTAACAAAACCCGTCTGTATGACTGTACTATTATAAACAACCTTAAATTCTTTACAGCATCCCATCAAATGATAACATAACCTAAAGCCCTAACCCTTTGAATGCTAATGTTTTGTGTTTAACTTTCCTTCTGTGATTGGCTTGTTTAAGTCAATGGGACCATATTTGTGAATAAACATGTACTTAGAAGCTTTCAGGGCCAGGAATGAAATAAGTAATTAATTAATTAACAAGTCCCCTTATTCCATACTTTCTTTCCACAAGAAACATTTATATCCCTTGCAGCAAGAAAGCTGCTTGAATTGACAGCTAGCAAGTACACCTTTCACCACCATGAGGTAGGTCCCTACCCAACAGGAGTGGGGAAAAGAAGAGAAGGGGAAAAAAGGGCTCATCAGCTTCAGCTTTTTTAAAATTCCCTTGTATGTTCGTTGTTCCACATCACTCCAGAGGGAACTTTACAACTGAGGGGAGAATGCGTGTATTTGATTTTAGTCTGACAGTCTAATTCTCTATCCTCCACAGTCAGCTGGTCTGAAATTAGTTAATTCAACCTTCTTCTTTCACTTTTTCCCCAGAAAACATGACTGAAGAAGAATCACAATGAATCATTTATTAGAGAAAGAACAGTAATAAGTGTATGGCATATTTCATATCACAGATTACGAGCTTATTCTGCAACTTTAAAGTCAATAGCACCTTTGATTTTGATGACTGAAAGATGAGGAATGTGGTTATTTTGATGGTATATTAATAGCCAGCTCTATTGCAGAAGACCACCACCAGATGGTACATCAGAGGGAGAAGGGAACTTCAAAAAAGGTCACTAAGGCAAAAGCCCAATCTTTACCCAAACTGACACATCTTCAATGTGCATAAGTGGAAGACAGAACCTCACTTTTTAAGATTTAATACAAAATTATTAAAGAAAAAAGCACCAAGTAAAAAATTTCAGTATTTACTGTCTCTCAAAATTGGAAAAAACTTGCCTCCTGTAGCTACATTCTACACTCAAAACAACACAAACGTACAGTAATATCTCCTGGAAATCACTCTTAAGTATTCCATATTTACACTGATATCACGGCAGAGATTTGACCAAACATTTCTCTGTATTAGTCCCCTTTGTTGTAATTAAAGCAGAGAGGTATTTTTATTTCTGCGCACTGCCATAGCTGAACTTTGAAAACAAGAATATGAATAAGATTTCTGCATTACCTGCAACTGTTTGAAGATCGCCTTTAATCATTCCCAAAACCGGAAAGCAAAGAAAGATTTTCCAAATGAAGCCAAACATACTTATTTGTGTCACAAAAAGCAGCATGCAAGGAAAAAAAAAGAAAATCCCTTTTAGCAGAAGAACTTGTTGTCTTTAACGTATCCTTGAACCAACCAGGAGCATTGCCCTTCTTGAAAATGTCTTGACGTCACGTATAATTATCTTTGGAAAAAACATTAGGTAAAAAAAGTCAACCAAGACATCCTGGGAATATTCTTTCCAAAGACAGTATTCCGCTTTAGTGAAGAAACAAGAAAAGGTGATGGAAGTAAACTCCTTGGAGCTAGCAGATGGACTGAGACAATTTTTTAATTTTAATCTGGCCAGCTAAGCTCTTTACCAGAGCTTGTCATACCATTAACAGACAGTCCAAACAAGGACAGCACCTTTCACATTTAATTAACCGTGTTTTTTCATTGGCCCTTCAATTTCTGCCCTTTTTTAAAATCATGCTGACCACAAAACATCAGAGGGAGCACGCTAGTCTCCAGTGGAAGGTCTCAGTGTGTTTGTCTTCTGCTTGTACAAATATACGTGTCTAAAAATGCACTGACTCGCTTAAACACCGATGGAGATGTAGGTAACACCGAAGCAATCTTTCTGTAGGATTGCTTCTTCTGGTGACAGAACTAACACAGCCCTGCTGCCTGAGTCTGTGCTAAAGCAGAAAATCTCGTGCTGTTAGACCACTGTCCCTCGCATCCCAGAAGAGGTGCTTCCCCCAGAGATAACGCCAGGGCAAGTTGTGATTCTTTCATCTCTGTCCAGGTATTATCTGACATGAGCAGTAGGAACAAATTGGGACAGATACCTGAAGAGACGAACAGCTAAGAAGAACTGCAGAAAGGACAGAGTGCAGGAAGGCAGCAGCAATCGCAGCTCCCCTCCTCTCCAGGGTGAGCTCATTGTGGAAATGTGTATGGAAGCAGGCCTGCAATGGCAGGCGGCATTCGGACCACGAGAAAAGCCCCGCCAGGGCTGTCTCCTGGGTGGCGTTAACTCAGGACTTGCTGGTTACTGCGTTCAGATCAATCTGAGCAAACTGCTGGTTTGTCTGAAGTGACATTTTTGGTAGTGGTTTTGCGTAAATATTTCAAAGCTGGACTCCCAAGGCTTCCCAGATGACAGTCTGCAGAGCATTTACGCAGAGCTCCTTAGGTATGCAGCGCCGACTCCTCCCTTCTAGCTGCTCTGAACTCCAACAATTCAGATAGCACTGATAACTCCTGATACTGCACACAGGACACTCGCAGGAATCAAATAAAACCACCTTTATTTTTAGGCTCTGTCTTCTGACATCTAAGAGGCTCTAGTAGATATTTTTCAAAACGATAACATATTTTCCTTGATTTTTCCAGAAAACTACTAAGTTACACTTTAAGTTAAACCACTGAGCTGCTCTAACACCCCCAAACAGTTTTCTTAGAACCAGACATTTTGGATCTATCAAACCAGCACTGTTCACCTAGGCTGGCTCTGTCAAGCTAACTACAATACTGGCAGCAGCACCAAGGGGAGTGCACTCCCGGAGAGTCTTCAGATTTATGGCATTGCTGTTTGTTTCATCAGCAAAGTACTCAAAGGCACTCAGAATGTGAATAGTATAAAAACTACCTGCTTTATATCTCTGTCAAGATTTATTTTCTATGGTATGGCTGTGTCAGCTTCTGTGTGATAAATTATTTTAAACATTTTAATTCAGTTTCATTAATATTAGCTCAAGCCACCAATTTTAAATTCAACACTGATTTCAGCACTGAAATTTAGATTTGCACAACTGAAAATCTCCTGCACTTATGATAGCAAAATGTGTAACTAAAAGCACAGTCATCATTTAAAGTTTCTTAAAACAAGCAAAACAACTCTTGTGATAGTTTTCCAAAATCACCTTGAAAAATTAACCCCTCCCTTGCTTTGACTAAAGCCTTTACAGTAATACTTTGCATCAGAAGATGCATAATTCTTCATTTCCAGCAGACAACTTGTATCTATTCAAAAGTACTTAGGAAAAGTATATTCTTGCTAGGGAAAAAAAGGGAAGTATAATCCTAGTGACATAACATGCCAAGATCACATCAGTACCTCCAAAAATCAAGAGACAATTTTCTGACAATTTGTATTTCTGAAAAAAAAAAGGACACGCACTTTCATATAGCAGATGTGATTAAGCTGAATTCTAGTTCTCTACAAGGTAATGGTCACTGAAATTCTGCTACAGCACACATACTGTTCTAAAGAATTTCATTGTTTTCAAATGCAATTTATTCAAAAAGCTAAATCCACTCATCTGTAGCTAAATAATGCAAAATAAAGGTATACCTTAATGAAAATGCCTCTAATGAAGAGCCATATGATGGCAGACACTCCCTACCTCCAAGCTCACAGGGCTTAATACCAAGATTATAAATTGTCTCCTGTGACTGGACTACAGCAACTGACTTTATGGCATTTGACAGGACTCACCAACAAATTTCCCAATCAGTTTAGCTGAGAAAATTAGCTTAGACAAAACCTTGCCACTTGTTCAGTTTCTGTCGTCGCTGTTGCCAAGCATTTCACCATTACCACTTTTTGCTTGTGCTCCCGGAGAGTTCTCCGGTGAACTCTCTCCCAAGAATAAGCAAGGTCTGAGGCTGTCTAGCCTTCCAGCTGAGCAAATTAGCCCACCATAGCCTGTCGTACTGCCACCTCTTCCGTCACATAGTATTGGTAAAGTATTTGGAGCAGGAAAATCAGGAAGTGAGGTCAAGCACATTGACCTAACTCTTCATTATCTACTCTGTCCTTGTAATGTAAGCCTATTCTCAGCATTCCTCCTTTTCTGAACTGTTGATCAGACAAGTATGTCTTACCTTGCTCAACAGTCAACGGTGCCTGTGCTTCATCTTTGAACAATGTTTCTGACTTCATTTTTTTTGGACAGAATTATTGCTGTTGGTCTTGGTTTTATTCGACCATTAATGGAAACATTTTCAATCCTGAGACCTTTCAAGCCTCATTCTACAATTCCTGCTTTTCCATCTAGAAACCAGGGTCTTTTTTTGGGGGGGTTGCCAGAAGCAATATTCTGCTTCCCTGTCTGTCCTGGTTTCGGCTAGGATAGAGTTAATTTCCTTCCTAGTAGCTGGTACAGTGCTGTGTTTTGGATTTAGGGTGAGAACAATGTTGATAACACACCCATGTTTTTAGTTGTTGCTAGGTAATGCTCACACTAGGTCAAGGACTTTCCAGCTTCCCATGCTCTACCGACTGAGAAGGCTGGAGGTGCACAAGAAGCTGGGAGGGGGCACAGCCGGGACAGCTGACCCCAACTGGCCAAAGGGACATTCCATACCATGGGACGTCATGCTCAGCATATAAAGCTGGGGGAAGAAGAAGGAAGGGGGGGACATTTGGAGTGATGGCGTTTGTCTTCCCAAGTAACCGTTACGCGTGATGGAGCCCTGCTTTCCTGGGGATGGCTGAACACCTGCCTGCCCATGGGAAGGAGTGAATGAATTCCCTGTTTTGCTTCGCTTGTGTGCGTGGCTTTTGCTTTACCTATTGAACTGTCTTTATCTCAACCCACGAGTTTTCCCACTTTTACCCTTCCGATTCTCTCCCCCATCCCACTGGGGGGGGAGTGAGCGAGCGGCTGCGTGGTGCTCAGTTGCCAACTGGGGTTAAACCACGACACTGTCATATCAAGATAAGTGTCACTACTGTGGCGTTCAAGTCTTCATTATTCTGTAAGGTGTAGTACTTACTGAGCACTGCAAGCTCATTTCAGGGTCAAATTCTAGGAGGCGAGTCCCAGAAAGGACAGATGGACTGCAATGAATCTATGCCTGCAATTCCAGAGGAAAAACACAGCAGTGCACAGATACTTTTAAAAAGGTACACTTGCAGTTTCGTGATTCACTTCTCCAGTTCCTGATGAAAACTAGGGGGGTTTTTTGTGTTTTTCCTGGAAGATTCCCCCAAGTTACTTCTCTTCCACCTTGTTTCTTGTGTCATGCTTGCCAACAGTACCTTACACGGATCTCCATGACTCAGATTTCTTCATGGGAGCCAGTTTCTGGTCGCACACAGCCAGAAGGTAGCAGTTGCTTTTAAAGAAACTGATAGCTACATTTAACACTTTGAGTACAATTCATTGCCTTGAAACCAGAATTACACAATGTAGGGTGAAGAGCCTTGCAAGACTGGTTTGCTTTGAAGTATCACGCCACTCCACCATTTCAGTTAAACAGGGATTAATACAGGAAATGGAGATGCAGGAGACGTGCAAAAAGGTCCCCGAGTCAGTCTGGTGCCTTATATATGCTAAAAGTTATCTTTGGGGCGTTCTAGCAACTAAAAAGGAAGCACGAAAGTACCTGGAGTGTAACTTTTTCCACAGACACTTCCTAGCATTCACCACAGATCTGTTACATGCAAATGGCTGGAATGAGGCGGGTTGCGGCTGGTGGACCCAGGCATTTCCCGGGCTAGCCATTCGGGCTGTCAAGACTGAGTTAGCCTAACTACAGAAAACAGCTGTAAGGCTCTTGAGTCAAAAAGCAGCCTTGCTTGCCGCAAGCAGCTGTGAACTAGCTGCATGCCTTTATAAGGACTGGAGAACAAATAACCGCTTCGATACAAATTGGGTTACGATACACATACTGTGTATATACCTTAAAAGCAGTAAGATGGCCTATCCTACGCTTAGCTCACTGGCTATTTGTGGTAGTTGGGAAAAGAATGGTAACAATCACGTTCAGCAACTTCTGGAGATAACTTTAATATCAAATGTATTGGCATTCTCATAACACATATCTAACAAATCTACAAAGGCAATCCTTTAATGTTATAAAACCAATTTAGAAAAGTTTATACATCACTTTTGGTTTTAAATATCTATAAACCAGTCAATCTAAAAAGGAACAAAGTACTTTATGATAAAAACTAACTTTAACATAAGAAAAAGCCCAAACTATTTGTCATAAGGAAACATTGAAAATATGCATCAATTAAAAAGGTGTACAAAAAGGGCACACATTTTCGCATTTTAGCTTTCATCTGTCTTAGAATAAATACACAGATTATCCCTGTAAGTAATGCTGATGATGTGATTTAGGCGATGAAAGCCACAAAACCTCTGGGATGAGGGGGACGGATGTTGGTGGGGGGTAGTGACAAACCACAAAATTAAAGTAGAAACAAAGACAAAAACCACAAAGTAATTCCACTAGACTGCTCACAGCTATACAGAAGGTAACTGCGCTCAGCAAACTACTTTGTTTTAAAATTGTCTCTCTTCTCCAGAAAGAATGCTTCCTGGTTTGAGAAACAATGGTGGGCGATTTTTTTGGATGACTGTACAGAACCTGAAGTAATAACTGGATTTTCCAAATGCTAGGTTTCAGAGCTGTCTTGAGGGAAGGGGCCCTGAGAATTCTGCAATGCCGTAAAAATATTCACATCTTTGGGTTGCCCTCAATTTTTATTTTAACTCTCTAACCTACTTGCAGCTTTAAGAGCTCTGGTTTTGTAGATACGTTTATGACACAGGTGGTTTTGGTGGTTATCTGACACACGGTCCTTCTGAAGGGCGCGATGACACTGAAGTTTACTTACAGTGGGGAACAGGAGAAAGCATCCTCTTAAAACAGTCACCTTTTATCGTGCAGTAACTACAGAAAAAAGTGTGCACACGTCAAAATGTCATTGAAGTTTTGTGTGATCACTGTTTGAGGAAAAACTACATAAATATGTATTAAGACAATGATAAACTTGTGCTAGTTTATCAAGTCAAGTCTGAGTTCAAACACTCAAATATTCGGGCATCTTTACTCAACTGTCCTGAGCAAAGTATAAATCCTGTTTGTCTTATATGTAAATTACATACCTTAAAGACATATTATATGTAACATAATGACCTTTTTGAATGAAAATGGCCTTATTTTTCAGTAAAACACCTCAAACTTTTGAGGTTGTTGAGCCACAATGTACTTGCCTTTCTAATGCAAGTGATACCATAAGATTTGCAGGTATAACTCCCAAAAATAAGGTGAATAGGATTAAAAAATCTACTGCCTACATGGATTGTATTGGCACGTACTTTGAGAGCAAGATTTCTTCTAAAATCTGGTAAGAAAAAAAACTCTTAAAAAATACTTTAAAAAAATCCACTCTCGACTTCAAGGTATTTCAACAGTCACTCTCAAGCAAATGTCTTCCACTCATGGCAATAAATTTTTATGATGAAAATGCTGGGGGGGGCGGGGGAGAGATCAAAAGTCAGCAGCCTCAAGTCTTGTCTGCGTGTGTCAGAAAATTTTGCCAACTTCTGTATATAATCAGAAGCAAAACAAAAAACACATCTCTAAAGAGAGTCAATATTAGATCCTTAAATTAAAACAATACATAGTATTCATTCTATCTGTATGAGCTGCAAAATCAAGAGACACACAGTATAGGATCAAAATCCTGTCTTCAGGCCTGAGTCCTACATGATCATCCATGTTTATATACAATTGTAAAGAACAGGCTCCAAAAGATGAAAATATTTTTACATCCTTGTGGCACATACCTGTATGCAGCTTTCATATTCTAAGTAAAGAATCAATTAGCAATCCATATGTATTAGCTTTAACTTACATATTTACACTTTTATCTACAACCTTCTCCTTTCCCCCCCCAACTGCATTCTATGACCACACAATCCAAATGAAAAAAATTCTTTAAATAAATACACATTGAACAAACGAAATACTTCTTGTGGTTCCTTTTTTTTTTTTTCCTTGCAAGGCAGAAAGAGCCCAAACGCTGCTAAGCAGAGTTCCAGTTACTTTATACAGCAATGTTCTTTGCCAGGTCTGGCTTATTAGATTTATTAGCTGCTGCTGCCACTATGCTGTTGAAAGTGTAGTTGCAAGATCAGGTCTCGAATTTCTTCTCTTTTGCTTCTGATCAGCTGACGAGGGAACCACTTCTCCAGATGCAGTGGCTGTTCAAAGTTAACTATGGGATTCTGGTAACAGAAAAAGGAATATTTACAGCATGAATTTCCTAAAGCAACCTTCAAAAAGAATTTCAAACCCTTTCATTACTGCTGAGACCAAGGAGGCACAAACAAGTTTCCATGAGACAGTGACAGGCTTCAAAGTCAAATTCCAGTTCCTCCATGGTAATCACATATATACATACCCTTACCACAAGTTACTCATGGTAAACACCAAACCGGTTATCACCACTTCTCTTAAAGATACATCAGTATGAGCACATATTCAAGGCACATTCCATATACTATGATATAATTAGACATACTCTTGATATCTAACAAGGGTCAGATGCACTTTGGTCACAAAACACACATGTACAATCACACTATAGGGAAGGATCAAGCATACAACAGTTAAGCAGTTTGAGGTTTTGTTGCCTCAGGCATATGTTTTTCTGTCATGAGCTGGTCTGTCTGATAGAAGACAACAAAGAAGCAAGAACACTGCTAGCAGTTTTAGCAGGACATGAGAGGGGGAGAATTTGGAACAAAAGAGGATAGCAAACTGAAATGGCTGAGAGATGCTGGCAGCTTTGGCAGTAAGACCACAACACCACATCCGATTTGCCAAAGTCAATTTTTTTCCCCTTCCCCTCTTCATTCTTTTGCCATGCTTATATTTCACCTCCTCCTTTCTTTGAATAAAGTAGTATATGAGAAACTGAAAAAGCAAAGCGAAAAACACATCATGATTTGCGGTCTGTGAGCCCTGGTATGTTTAGGCCAAGTTACAACCACCTTGTCCTGGCCTTGCTTCTGCAAGCAGAACATGACTGCACTGTTAGAGAATGGGCAGTTCAAAAGCATTGGTAAAGAATTTCTTTTTCCACCTACACAAGAGCTCAACTCATCTATCACAGAATCACAGAATGGTTGAGGATTGAAGGAACTTTGGAGGTTACCTGGTCCAACCCCCCTGCTCAAGCAGGGCCACCTAGAGCCGGTTGCCAGGACCATGTCCAGACAGCTTCTGATTATCTCCATGGAGGGACACTCCACAGCCTCTCTGGGCAAACTGTACCAGCACTTGGTCACCCTCACAGTCAAAAAAAAGCATCTCCTTAAGTTCAGAGGGAACCTCCTGTGTTTCAGTTTGCATCCATTGCCTCTTGCCCTGTCACTGAGCACCGCTGAAAAGAAAGGGCTCTGTCCATTCTGCACCCTCCCTTCAGATATTTGTACACATTGATAGGATCCCTCCTGAGCTTCCTCTCAAAGTCCCAGCTCTTTCAACCTTTCCTCACAGGAGAGATGCTCCAGTACCTTAATCATCTTTGTGACCCTTTGCTGGACTTGCTCCAATAGTGCCATCTCTCTCTTGTACTGGAGAGACCAGAACTGGACACAGGACTGAGGAGAGGGGAAGGATCACCTCCCTCGAACTGCTGGCAACATTCCTCCTATCATAGACCAGGATACTGCTATCCTTCTTCGCTGCAAGGACACACTGCTGACACATGTTCAACTTGGTGTCCACCAGGACCCTCAGGCCCTCTTCAGCAAAGCTTCTTTCCAGCTGGGTGACCCCCAGCATATATCGGTGCCTGAGGCTGTTACTCCCTGGGCACAGAACTCTACACTTCTTGTTGAACTCCATGAGGTTCCTGTCAGCCCATTCTCCAGCATCTCGAGGTCCCTCTGGATGGCAGCACGACACCCTGGTATATCAGCCACTCCTCCCAGTTTTGTGTCACCTGTGAACTTGCTGAAAGTTGCACTCTGCCCCAACATTCAGATCATTAACGAAGATGTTAAACAGGACTGGACCCAGTATTGACTCCTGGGGTACACTGCTAGTTACTGGCCTCAGACTGCCTGCCACTGATCACCACCCTCGGGATCCATGCAGTCAGCCAGTTTTCAATCCAACTCACTGTCTGCTTATCCAGCCCATACTCCATCAGCTTCTCTATGAGGATCTTATAGGAGACAGTGTCAAAGGCCTTGCTGAAGTCCAGGTATACAATATCCACTGCTCTCCCCTCATCTACCAGGCCAGTCATTTCACCATAGAAGGTTATCAGGTTGGTCAAGCATGACTCCCACCCGTCTTCGTGAACACATGCCGACTACGCTCAATCCCCTTCTTGTCCTTCACATGTCTGGAAATGGTTTCCAGGATTAGTTGCTCCATTACGTTCCCAGGGATCGAGGTGAGGCTGACCAGCCTGTTGCTCCCCAGGTCCTCCTTCCTGCCTTTTTTGAAAGTAGGAGTGACATTTGCTTTCCTCCAGTCCTCTCCCGGTTGCCACAACAGTTCAAATATTATCGACAGTGGTCTCACAATGATATCAGCCAGCTCCTTCAGTACTCATGGGAGCATCCCACTAGGGCCCACGGACTTATGAATGTCCAGTTTAAGTATCCCCTAGCCTGATCCTCTTCCACCAGGGGTATGCCTTCCTTGCTCCAGTCTTTTCTCCAGTCTCTAGGGCCAGGGACTCCTGAAAGCCAGCCTTGTTAATAAAGACTGAGATGAAGAAGGCATTCAGAAGCTCAGCCTTTTCTATGTCCTGTGTCACCAGGGCCCCTGCCCCATTCAGCAGCCAGTCCACATCTTCCCTACTCTTCCTTTTGCTGCTTACATAATTATAGAAGCCCTTCTTGTTGCCTTTGACACACCTCACCAGATTAAACTCCAGTTGGGTTTGGCTTTCCAAATTACATCTCTGCATGCTTGGACAGTGTCTCCATATTCCTCCCAGGTTACTTGTCCCTGCTTCTGTCTTCTGTATACTTCCTTTTTATGTTTGAGTTTTGCCAGGAGCTGCTCCTCCATCCATGCAGGCCTCCCGACATCCTTGCTTTACTTCCTGTTTGTTTGGATGAACTGTTCTTTAGCTTTCAGGTGTTTCCTGAATATCAACCAGTCTTCTTGGACCCCTCTTCCCTCCATGGCCTTATCCCACGGAACTCTTCCAAGCAGATCCCTGAAGAGGCCAAAGTCCAGGCTTGTGATCTTGCTTTTTGCCCTGCCCCTTCCTCTCATGATCCTGACCTCCACCATCTTATGGTCACTGCAGCCAAGGCTGCCTTTGACCTTTACATCCCCAACCAGACCTTCCTGGCTTGTGAGTATGCCATCCAGCAGAGCACCTCTCCTCATTGGCTCCTCTATCACTTGGGTCAGGAACCTGTCATCAGTGCTCTCCAGGAACCTCCTGGATTGCTTATGTCCTTCTGTGTTGTCCCTCCAGCAGATGTCAGGGTGGTTAAAGTCCCCCACAGGGACCAGGGCCTGTGAACATGAGGCTGCTTCTAGCTGTCCCATAGAAGGCGCCATCCACTTGTTCTTCCTAATCAGGTGGCCTACACCAGATGCCCACTACTATGTCACCTATATTAGTCTGCTCTTCAATCACTACCCATAAGCTCTCAGTTGGCTCCTCATCCAACCCGAGGCAGAGCTCCATGCATTCCAGCTGCTCTCTCACATAAAGGGCAATTCTACCTCCTCTTCTTCCCAGCCTGGCCTTCCTAAAGAGCCTGTATCCATCCATCACAGCACTCCAGTCATGTAAGCTATCGCACCACGTCCCCATGATCTCAGCAAGCTCATAGCCCTGCAACTGCACACAGATCTCCAATTCCTCACATTTATACCCCATGCTGTGTGCATTAGCATACAGGTACTTTGGAATGGCGATCTCTTCTACTACAGAAGAAAAATCTATCCACTGGCCAAGGCCCCACACAAGGCTTTCCATGCACGGGACCTCTCAGAGAGAACATGGACCACATGTATAAGCAATAAAACAAGGAGAGCCATTCAACGGACAGAGCAGGAGGGCAGTGCACTGATCAGGGGGAAGAAGAGTTGGGGACACTCTAAAAGACAGTGCCTGAAGCCCAGCATCTGCAGATGTTTAAAGGTATGTGCTGAACAGGAAAGAGAGGCTCGCTTAGCTCGGTGCATTCCCTTTTAAGGATTCCCCTCTCCCTCTCTCTGCAGAAGCTGCCGCCTGCAGAACCACGCAAAGGCCAACGCGCAAACTGACCAAAGTTTTAGAGGCTACAAGAAGAGATGCACAGAAAAGATGCCTTTGTAACATCTGTAGGCCAGAAGTGTGTAAACTAAATAGACTCCAAATACACCCAAATAGTTATGGATATTGAATGTGTTAATGTAAAAGCAACATTAAACTACAAGGTCAGAAATGTTTGCCAACAAACGCAGATGAGAAACTATCTGGCTCCAGATACAAAGACCCCTGCCACTACTTGACGAATGGGTTTTATCTCCTCCTCCTCAAATGGCTTTGACACTTTCGAGGCTGAGCATCACAGGCTTTTGTGTCTGGCTGTTTCTCTCAGAAATAGTTTTTTGGGGTTTAAGGTGATTTTGGGGAAAGGGGAAGGTAGTTTCCGTTTGTACCTGGAAGAAGCTTTCCACATATTGCAGCAAATAGACCCCACAATCACTGCTGTTATCTTGTTTAGGCACTCTGGGACACAGGTCAATCATAGTTGATTTATTGAATTCTCGATGCGTTTTTCTTTTAGCTTCCCATTCCACTTCAAGGTACCTACAAAAAAAAGCAAACGGATTAAATACTTGAGAAAACTCCCAAGCTCAATGCATTTTGGGGTACTACTCAGTATTGTTCTGGAGCTGGCCAAAAAGCTAAAAAACCTTTAACCAATTTCTTTCACAGAATCTGTCAAAGAAATTCATACAAGGAACAACACAATTTCCACTATCCAATATTCTATCACACTCAGAGGCATCTCTACCACATAATATGCAATACACAAAACAAAGATGTATGACGTTATTTAAAAACAAAGTTATTTGTGCTGAGTTTCTTCAGGCTATTAGGATACTAGGACATTTTTAAACCTTAACTAAAGGAAGAAGTCAAGTAATCTTTCCTGGCTATCACACCGATTTTTCCTAGGTTCATCCTAGGAGGCCAGCAGTGGTTTTCTAACCAAAGCAAACCATTAAAACACCCTTAGAATTCACTTTACAAACAACTTCAGTTAAAACTGCACCAATATAACCCTTGCAACCTACTAGTGTACAAGGTATATAAAGACTTGTTAAAAATCTTAAGGGACCACTTCTTTAATGATTATCACTTATTTGTTATCAGGCTTTTCTATTGTTCTGTGCTTCAGTAGCAACTCACTGACCCCACATTCTGGGCTGGCGACTGACTTTGAAGATGGGATTGAAAGCATAAGGGTCTGATTTTCAAAGGCAACAGTTACCTATACTTTTCTGCTGACTTTAGTCAAAGTTGCAAAGGCTCAGGGCTTGTGAAAAATCAAACACAAGGTCTGACTTAATGCATATATATTTTTTACTCCCTAAAGTCAGACCGTATGTTTGATTTCTAAAAGCCCCAAGTCCTTGCAATTCTGAAAATAAAAATACATATAAAACACCCAAAACACCTTTGGGAAAAATGGCAACAGTGAAAAGGCGGCAAACATGAAACAATTCAAAGATGAAGACAGTCAGTGAAGCACATTCCCTAGAAACTGCAAGAACCTATGACTGTAGACTTTAAAATTAATTTGTTTGAGCCAGATCACTGCCCAAAACACAACAAAAATAAACTCAAGGAAATAAGAGGTCACAGAACCTCTGCATCAGTTTCCTTAAACTTCTGCTTTCAGAGTGTAACTGCAAATTGAAGGAATAATAGGTCTGCTTCCCAAACTTCCCTGATCTCACAACTCCATAAATCACCTCTGTTTTCTGACCTTTCATGACATCTCTCTGAACCCCAGGAAACCACTCTCTCTGGAATTTCAATCTGAGGAGTAGCTCAAAGCATAGAGCACTAAGTTAATACATTCCACAGAGATTTAAAAAACAAACAAACAAAAAAAACCCCAGCTATTTCATCCTTTTTCCCAAGACACACATGGTGGGGAGGCCTCTCTGTCTAGGGAAAAGATGGTTTCACAAAAATTTCTGATTCTCAATCTAACCCTCACACAGCATTTTGAAGAATTTATTTTTACAAGAAGGATGTACTATTTGGTTTAGATTTTTGTTCCTTTCAGTGAAGTGGATACAACAGAGAACAAAAAGAACAATTCTGTTTAGCTTCAAATATTTAATATTAGCAACTTTTTAAAAAGTTGTTGATAGATGTTAAAGTCATTAGGAGTGTGTACTGAAAGTACTGAAAGTTTGAAGACATTCTTCTAATACTTATCTACTTATCACATAAAAGACTGAATATATTTTTACTCTCACTTTACAAAACAAATAATACCATTCCGATATAACTATACTGACACATTGAGCTTTTAGACAGCTTCAATCTCATTTCTACTTTTTTGCACATAGATAGGAGTGGATTTAACACTGTAATTCTGTAAGTTCTATCAAAAAAAATGAAGCTCAGCCCTTTGGAAAATTCATCATTTAAATTTCAAAGTATTCATTTTAAAGAATCTGTTTTTCTACCCTTAAAAACACTGTCCATTACTGAACTGGAAGGGATTAAAAAAAACCCAAAACCCCCTCTACTTTTTTTTTTCCAATTTCAAAAAGTGTCCACTTTACAATTTTTGCATATCTGGGCTGCAGAACAAAGACAGGCTTTTCACACAAGCCTCTGTATTGCTATTACAATCATCTTTGTCGTGGCTTTTTATGGATTTTCCTTTAGCATTAGAAACATACACCTTTACAGAGAAAGTTATTTTGAACATAGAAATATGACCAGCAGCATCTCTTTCTAATAAATAGAAACTGTAGTTACTTACTCTCTCAAAACCTGAACTGTTTTCTGCACGGAACCAGCTTTCAAAGAATCTAAGATGAGTATACAAGGCCTGTACAGAACAAAAACAAACAAACAAACAAATCATTGTAGTCTTTTATTACCAAAACTACTGAAGCAAATATTTTGCTTGACTACAGCTTAACAAGAACATCACTATCTGAACAAACATGGAAAAAAATGGACAAGTTCCTACAGCCGTGGCTTTATGACAAATAACTAAATGACTGCAGAATTTCATAATATAATTTAATGATACAATATTAGTATGAAAACGGAAACGTACCTTTTACAAATCTGCCTTTTGGAATTACTTAGGGAGATCTGGGAGAAAAGAAAATAAAAATAACGTTAAAAAACCTACAACAATTATAAACTCAAACGTCTTCATAGATTTAAAAGTAAAGCCAGAGAGGCTCCCATTTCAGAAAGGGAGAAACAGATAAATAATTTTTAAAAACACGTGAAAGCATAGCATAGGCAACACAGGTAGGCAAAGGAGGACTTTAGGCTAATTCAAAGTGCCTTGCACATGCTGCAGGCCACGCAAACATCAACAGCTGCTGCAAAAAAGATGATGCAAAATCACTTGGTCAAGTCTCAGAGCCTTCAGAAATAGAGTAATGCACGTTTCCTCTGGCAGTACAAAAAGGCACTTACTTTAGAAATACCCGAATCCAGGACTGAAGCAGAAGTAGCAATTTCATTGCCACCTAGTACAAAAGAACAAATTAAAAAGTCTTAAGAAAATATTTCCTAGTGGAAATATTTTCCTTTTCAAGTTCACGATTATTAGTATTCAAAATATGATAGTGAAGTATAAACTAATTTTGCTTCCCTTCTGAATGTTCAAATAGCAGAGTTACTGAGGGCCTTCCTTCCCGACAAAATTCTTACTCAAATCCAAGAACTTCCCACTCATGATGGGATCTGAGCCACTGATTCTACATGTCCCTTCCAGTATTCTCCAGAGTTGCAGACAAGAAGAATGCAGTGCAGTCCTTGCTATGCATGGTAATATAAAAACATATTACATCAATCTTGATGTGGAAGATACTTTTTAAGACATCATCTCTCTCCTTCAAGGATTAAGGCACTATTAGAACTGTATATGGCTTGACATAATTTTCTTCTAGACTACCTACCTTTTGAGAATAAACTTCTGTTAGCATCCATTTCTTCTTCATCCTTGCAGTTACCGGGAAAGGCCAACACTGAACCGGTTCTAGTGTTCTCACTCTCTGACGAAAGTGGAGACTGTTGAGGCTGGTGATATAATGAATTTTGATGGGGACACTCCTCATACACAGCTTCTTCTAACCAAGGAAAACAGATAACTGCAATGTACCAATGAGACCTGTCCAGCAGTGGGGAGAGGGGGGGAAAAAACATCAAAACTGTGTAACATTTGGTTCTGAAAAGGGTATGAAAAGTTTTTATAACATCGAAAGCTCATGGACAACTGTTCTGTGACACATAACCATTGTTGCCATGTTCCTTCATGGCATCTCATACCAATCCTCTCACTCATTTTTCACTTTGCCTTGGGGCATAACAGCATAAGTAAGTATCAATTCCTTTAAAAAAACCCAACAAACCCACCACAGCAATTTATCAGTGTCTCACCACTGATCCCACACTGTTAAAAAAGAAAAAAAAGTAATAAAATAATCTGTGATGGTGATCCCAGTTTTGAATATAGCTGAGGGTATGGCATGCCTCCAGCCTTATCTCTTTCTGCGGCTGTTTTGCATATGTAACTCTCAATGACTATTCAGTTTTACTGGAGTTTCCATGTGCACGTCAGTTATTCAACCAGGCCAAGCCACAGACCATGGAAGTACTACTCCTGATCCATTAACACTATGAGTTGCTGTGATTTCTTTATAGAAATATTACTTAAGTGCACAGGAATCATCATAATGACACACAAATTATTTTGAAAAAATACATAAAAGCAATTTTCAGTAAAACAGAAAACAAAGATGCTAAATTTACTGAAGACAACTAAATAGTGTAACTTTTGAACAGACTTCAAAACTACTCATTCCACACCTGTTACTTCTTCAAAATCTAATGTGTTCATTTCCAATGATACAAGCTTACAGCTGTAAATCTTTTTATCACCACAACATTCAAATATTTAAATCTTTAAATATCAGAAAAGGTATCTAATAAAACACATAGACTTACTCCTCGTTCACAGGCACAAAGATATAATCTTTGCTGAAGATGTTTATATGACGAGTCCATGTTCTTACTCTTCTGTGTCTTCTCTGTGCCACTCTGCAGAAACCAAATGACAATTGTTGTTCGGATTTGTTCTTTTTAGTTAAAGCAAGGTATAGGGATTAGTACTCCTACATCTTCCAAATCCCTCAAAGGGTTTTTCTGAAATTTCCCCGACAGAGAAAAAAATAAATCAGCACACCATTAAGCCCAAGTAACTAACAAGCCATTTCCAAACCATCTTAAACTCTTCTGGAAAAAATCACCCATAGATTTGAAAGGACTTCTTGCGGTTATTTATCCAGTCATTATTATTTACTATACTAAATGCAAAAATCCCATCTAAACACCAGCCAGTGTAAAAACGGATCTATAGCAATTTACAAACATCCATGAATTAAACTTCACAATACCACTTTTGAAGGCCTGTCTAAACAACCTTATCTTTTGAAGGAAAAAGCTAAATGCCTTGCATAGGGTCATGAAACACACCTGTAGCAAAGCCAGAACTGAAACAGATTCCCTCCAGTCCTGAGCTTTAAATGCTGAAGGACATTTCACTTCCAGTTCTACAGACATAAAGCATGAGGACAGGATACTAGGAGAATAAGAAAAACTTGAGAAGAAACCTAAATTTAGTTTCAACTTTCTTAGTTTGCACAAGTTGAAATAGAAACCAACTGTTCATAGAACTTTGCTCCAATATGATCTGAAAGCAAAATTCACTCTACTCAGGAGACATCCCTATTACCATTCTGATTCCATCCTGATCTGTGATCAATAAACATACTGCAGTGGAGGAGGAACGGGAGAAAAGGAGTGAGGAATGGAAAAACAAGCTGCTGTGGAACTCTGCACGGGCCAGCATTAAGTGAAGACTTGCTACAAACTTCCTCTGCTACATGACTCTAGAAGCACTGGGAACTTAAAAGGGGAAGGCCTTTTGCAGCCTGGGAGAGCACCTATAGAAGGAGCTTTCTCACTCTACTGCCTAAGCAGCGTGAAGAAAGAGAAGCAGAGGGTCTTTAAGTTAAGCAGCTACATCAGTTGATATTAATTTCATTTACAACAGTACAGAGCCCAATTTTCCACTATCCATTTATCCAAAAAACCCCTCAGAAACAAACAAAACCCACTACCTGTAATCACCAGGGAAGTGTCTAAGCCCAAACACAAAACTAGAACTTCCAAAGCTATCTCCTGATCCAGAGCAGCTACAGTCCTTGAAACATGGTTTATTAAGAGTGCCATTCTAGTTCCTCAAGAAGGTTATGGACAGTCCAGCCATGTAAAAGGAATCAGATCAAGGCACAACAGCATTCTTAACAAGAATAATTTTGTCTCCACCTCAGAACATTCAGGGTCAGAAGACAGTAAAATGATGGAATATATTCTCTCAAGCACAGCTCCTTGAATTTTTGAGACATCTTTGAAAATACTAGAGAAGTTTTTTTTTTTTCCCTTTAACATAGCTTTCACCCAGCAGTGACTGTAACACGAACAAGATAGCACACTTCTTTGTGCAGATGGCCTTGTTTGCCAGTAGAATGAAAAACCTGGGGACTTCATGGATAACAGAAGAAAAATCACTTCAGAGAAACAGAAAAAAAAACTTTGATAAGCTGAATGATGAAAACAGAATGAAAGTTGCTGGCAGATCATCACTGTAAGTGAAGTGGCAGGGCAAGCTCCACTCTCAAACATCAGTGTTGAGAAGGAACGGAAAGTGTGCTAGGGATGGTCCTACCCTTTATACAGTCTTAGCTGGAAACACAAAGTGATACAGGGTTCTTGAGCTCTTAATGACACCTTTTTTTGTGAAACTCTCCAATTCCAGTGCGCTTAAGTGTTAAAAAACAAATGCGTAAACTTTGTAAGAAAATTTTCTTACTAAAAATTTGGACAATAATTTATTACCAATATGTAAAATGAAATATGTGGTAAATCTAAAAATATTTTTAGAAGAGCAATTTCTTAAAATGATGCATACCTTGCAAAATGCTGAGTTTATAATAAAAAGATCAAAATACATAAATAATTGTCTGAAGTAAAGATTCAGATAAAGTTGGAGCAAGGTGATAACATTTTCATTCATATTCAGTATGAATCACATGTAGATTTTAACGAAAAGCACCCATGTGCTTGAATTGTGAGTTACAACATTTAACCACTAATCCTTTGGAGAACACTGATTACTATTTTATAATCAGTGCTAATTAGGAGATGATCTGCAGAACTTCCAAGTGGCATCAACAGATAGCTTATTTCTGGTCATAATGGCATCTAAAATGAACTTACGAAACTTTGAGATCCCCCTCAGAGTTTTTTTCTGTCCTGGTCAGGCACTTATAGAAGAAACTGCTAAAAATGTGTGTACGATCAGCAAGATGTTTTGGTGCCTTCTCCAACAACAGGTATCTACCAAAGAAAAAAGAAGGAAATCATTAAATTCCTTTTCTAGAAAGTAGCATTACTGATAAAAAAGGACAATTATTTTAATGACTTATCATACTCAGGTTATGCTTACTATCAGTTGCCTTCACAGCCACTAATCATGCCAAACTTTTCTCTCTATTTTCAATATGCACGAGTGGACATCATCAGAGTATGTAACAGCCAAGCAACTACTAAGAATGCAGTTATTTTTTATCTCAGATTTGTGCTCCGGTATTAATACTGCTCAATTTATTTTTAGAGTTAGGTTTCTAGCCCTTGCAATTAAGACAGGCTTGAAAACCTAACCAAGTATAAGCCTGTGGAGTGTTATACTCCTGTGTATACAAAAAGCATAGAACAGTTCAGTACTATAAATTGTCCATTTTACTTCTACACGTTATACATGTGAAAGTTAAGGCAAATATTCTACAGGTACTCATTCTGTGTGATTTTACTGTTGATCATTTTACTATAAAGATCAGCTTGAGTGTTTATTCTGTCATTATAGAAGGCCAAAGCTCTCATAATTGCAGTCATCCTACACAAGGTGCCTCCAGCTTCACCCGATGACTTGGGCAACACAGTCATACATGACACAGCTTGCAACACAAAGAAAACTGAGAATGTGGGAAGTCTAACAAATTCAGAAAGTAGAGGGGTTTCTGCAATGATTGAATTAAATTCCTTTATTCAGATCTTCCTCTTCTGGTGAGATGAAGCTACAGCTATTGAGAGGACCACACTGCATGATTTATTTCTAGTTTAGAGCAAAATACAGGTGGCTTTGCTGTAAAACCACATCGAAACACTCTGGTACATGCTTCCTTTCCCACTCCTCTAGACAAGAAGTTTTAACTGGCTTCCTATTGCTTGTAGTTACCGCAGCCATGCTAGATGCCAAGCAAAACGGAATTCTTGCAGACAACCTTCAAAAGAGCCAGAATTCTGCTTAGGTTTAAGTCAGCATAGGGAAACCAAACCTCAGCGTTAGGGAACGGTGGCCCACAATGCTGGTTCTGGAAAACTTGTTTTCACAAGCAACTTTAGCAGGATGGCATGAAGCAGGTAAGCCATGCACAACTTCCTCAAGAAGTATTAGCTGTGTTCCTTTCCGCAGGAGCTGTGCATCAGAAGAATTCCTGAACCCTTGCACAGAATAGCACTGGATGCTCCACTTCATGCAAACTTATTAAATAAACTACCTAGTACAGACCCTCTACTTTATTCAACTGCCTGCTTAAAACTGCTCAGCACTTTCTGTTCTGTGAGGTCGCCAAGAGGCTTTTTTCCCCCAGCTATTCTGTCTGGATTACATCACAGACCTTTAGAGGGACAAGAAGGATGAAATTGAAACAAATTAAACTGCTGAGAATAGATAAAAGCTTTAAAAAAAGCCCAACTTACAAATTCATCATACTGTTACTTCTAAAATTGTTGTATCATATTTAGTGACCAACATTTACAGTAACATTCAAGTCCATATCAGGTCCCAAAAAGAAAGGTACAATTAAGGCTGTGATTACTTACTTAAGATAGAAATCAATGATGACATCATTGAGAAACTCTCCATATTCTAAGCACTCTAGGTCTTCTCTTGTGACTCCCAGTCCTCCTTTTGCAGGTGGGGGTGGATAAACAATTAAACTAGAAAACACAAATCACGTCATAACAGTGACAAACTGTGTTTTACATGATATTCTTCTTCATACAGCTGTTCCACATGTAGAAGATTTTCTAGAAAACCTGTTAAAACTGGTAGTTCTCAAAACTGTTGACTAACTCAAAAGTCCTTTATAATTTCTTCCTCCAATAGTTAAGCGTTACAAAAGAAATATGCACCCCACTGCACACTGAAATTCTGAGAAAACTTTTGAAAAGGAGATTATTTTTTCCCTTCATCTTGTTTTTCTATTTTTGATAAAAGTAATTGACAAATGGACATATAAAATGGGAAGAAATACTAGGGGACATATTCTCAAATGGTATGAATGAACAGTGATTTTCTGTTCATTAAGACTCCAATAAGGACACCCACATTTCCAAGCAGGAAACTTGGGTTTACGCAGCATGCAGCATTATGTACTGTAAGTGGTTTGAAACTGCCGAAGTTACTTCTAAAGCTAGTATTAAAAACTTATTTAAAAAGCTCTAGATTAACAACCATATTACTTAACTGGAACCATGAACTGAGCATTTTTCCTGTTGCAGAAACAAAACCAACTGCTACACTGTCAGTAAAAACAGTGATGGCAAAAGGCAAGAGTTCTTAAGAGGAATTTACTTCACTAATGTTTGCCACACTAGAAGTAAGAGGATTAACAGGCTAGTGCAGACAGAACTGAGGCATGTCAGTGCTCTCATAGCATCTTGCTGCATTACACATTTGTGTGTTCTCATTTTCTAATGTCTTTTGTTAACCAAGCTCCTGTACTAACTAGTAAATTGAATGACAAACTAGTTATAAATAGATTGAGTGTGACAGAACAGTGAAAGAAAACATTGTTTAGATTAAAAAAAAAGGCTCAGCTTAAGTTCGCAATAGCTTTGCTGTGATATGGACTTAGATGGACACTCACAGAGGCCATGAGGTCCTCACCCTCCCATTGATGCATCCATAATATGAGCTTGTAGTCACAGTTCAGGTATTCTCTAGTTTCAGTGAGATGATTTTCTGTCATCCTGTAACACATCCATTTTGTCTGTTAACTATCAGGATGGAAACAGGAATAACTACATTCATACTTGGTGATATTTTAGATTTCTAGAGCATCTTTCACACAACACTTTCAAATCATCTAGAGAATGCTTTTATTCCAGCAATTTGTTTATTCCATTTGTTTTATTTTCACCTTCTCATCTATATGAAATATACTTACTTCTTAACTGCTCCGGTTTCTCTTACTTCTTTCCATTGTTCATTCAGTGCAGAGGACAGAGAGATAGAATAGCAACCACTATTCTGCTTATTCGCAAGGGCATAACTGGGCCTGGCCACTTTTGGTTTTGATTCCTACCAGAAAAAATCCAAACAATAATAGTAGTAAAAGGCATTACACAGCTTGATATGTAAAACAGAACACACAAAAACCAATCCTGAAGCCCACAGGAGTACCCTGCGTCACTGAAGAGGAATCTTGCTGGAGAGCGGAAGTGTAAACATCAGTATTTAGGCAAACATGCCACTGTTCAGACAATAAAAAAGTTATGTCCCTTTTAAAATGATGACAGGTCTTCATCTGTTCATAACCTCTCTCTAAAACTGTTTAAGCATTATTCAGCCAACTGACGCAGAATTGGTTTTGGACAAGAAACAGGACCTGAAAGGATGGAGACAAGTATCAGACTGTCTTAGTAAGAGTTGTGTATGCTTGGAAGGTTGGAAAATCTAGTTCTTAACAATTTGCCTAAAAATGATACAGATTTGAACTGGCTGGCTCAATTCTTAAGTTCCCAGTTTCACAACCAGATTGATCTGTTGTCTCTGTGCTTTTTACTGATGGGAACAAACATATGTAATTTCTCAAGTGACAATGATGTGGGGTTGGGTTGAGACATTGACTCCTCAGGGGGAGGTGTATTAACACATTAACTTGCAGAGCCCCATGTCCTCAGAAGCCTTAGGAATCATTTGGCATTTCAAGCTGTGGAGCCCCCACAAGAATGACTAGAGGTGTCTGGAACAAGCAAGATACACAGCTCCTCCTCTGCTGCACCCCTTCACTTCCAGCTCAACTGAAAAATGGCTCCATCACTCATTACTTGATTAACTCCCAACCTGCTGCCCAACTTGCTGCCCTGGAGACACCACAAGGGCAGGAAATCCCTGTGGTTATAGGCACATGCAACCATGAGTCAACCTAAAGCTTCAGTATTTGCCATTTACTGATGAGGTCTAAACTAGATTGTGTCCACTATCCCTCCGTGGACACAATCTAGTTTACTGTAAATCTTGTCCCACTGTGAGGGAAATGACAAACATGACATGATTTTTTTTGAGCTATGGATTAAGAAAGAATTTATTTTCTGCAACTGGCTGATCTAAAACTTACTAGAATATGTGAACACCAACAGGTGGTGATGAATCAAGCAACAGCTACTCACTAACCTGAACTGCAGGCTCATGAGCATCTGAGGTATTCTCTTTTGACATACATTGCTTTAGTAGATCCTTACTGTAACTCATAAAAGAGCTCTCTTCAGGACAAAGGTCCTTAAACAAGGGTAATGCTTGCTTCAAAGACAAAAGGTCAGGGAGATCTGGTGCTCTGTTCTTCTTGCTCACATCTGTAATCAATTCAGTCAGTCTGCCTTCTTCCCATTCTGTGAGTGGTTGGGACAGTTCAAGAAATACAAATTCACTAGATTTGGCTGGAAAAAGGAGAGAACGGATAGTATAGTATCAACTATTAGGTTATGTGATAAAAACTGGTCTGCACACCCACAAAGGAGCATAAAGAGACAATGGCAGGAGGGGGAGCCCAAATAATACCCTGCCAGGTTCATCGCAGGGGCCATAAGCCCGCTAAAGGCCCACCTCCATAAGCCCAGAGGAGCAGAGAGGCACAATGGCAGGTAGGAACCCGAATTAAGGACTGGGAGGAAGGGACACCCGGTCTGGTCCCTTCCCAGGGCTGTCCCAGGAGATCCTCAGCCCCACGGTCCAGACCTGAAACCCATCACGATGAGTCCATGCCAGAGCACCTTTTGGACTGAGGGGGGGTTGCTGCTGAGGTGTACGGTACATGTGATGGGATGCAGGGGAAGAGCATTTTGGGATTGCACAGGACTTACTATGGGATGTTTCAGGGAAGAACCAAAGGCAGGCAAAAGGGAGGCATTTGGGTGATTTGGGAAGGAACAAGTGTGGGGAAAACAGAGGGCTAAGGGCATAAAAAGGACCAGTTGCATCTAAATACTTTGCTGGTCAGTGCACTTGTCTGGCCATGCCCTGTGCACTGATCAGTGCAGTCTGCCCTGTCTTCTTACTAAATTCCTTTCTAACTCTCTCCTGGGTGAGGGATTCTCTATTTGATGTGTGTGTATGGGGGTCTGAGCGCAGCAACTGGAGTGAGTGCGCATGTGCAAGTGAGCATGTGATTGCTAGTGAAGATCAAGCCAAACTAGGTGAATAGGTGAAGTGCCCTGGGAGCCAGGGGGGTGAGCAGGTCCCTAAGGGACAGTTCTGGCTGTGAGACTGCCTGTGTATCTCTAAGGATGAGAGCACAGGGGGGTCAGCTGTTGGGACCCGGGGAGTCCTGGCCGGCTGTGTGCCTGTGTGCGCATGACGCTCTGTACCAGCAACTGGCAGTGGCCTCAGTGGCTTGTATGTCCAGGTGCCAGCAACTGGGCAGTTGGGATCCAGGGCCAGCAACTGGGCAGACTGAGTGTCTGAGCCCAGCTGACAGAGGGACCCACCTTGTACGTGTGTGTGTATATATATATATGTATGTAATTTCTCACTAGTGGGCCTCCATCCTGCTCAGCCAGAGAGGGGAGCAGGACGAGGCTGTTGCTGCTGTCTGTGTCTGTATGAGTGCTGTGTGTCTGTGTTATCTGTGTGGCCAGCTATGTATATATGTGGCACGTGTGTGTGTTCTGTGTGCTCCACCTATTGGGACTACATCTTCAGCCTTGCTACTGGTTGGACCTGGGGACATGGAGCTGCAGCAGCCTCGCCCCTCTCAGGCTGTCAGATCTGGCACGATATGTTTTTCTCTAATATTAACACACTAAGAAGGCAGGGCAGAATCATAGCAACCATTTCCACAACCTGTAAAACCACCACTGATTTGTTTCAGCAAGTCTCTACATACATTTAAAAATATTTACATTGCTACATATTTAAAAGGCATAAAACATTCAAGCACAGAAATTTAATAACAACTCCTGAAGGTTTCTCCTACAACAAGAATGTAATCAAGGTAAATAAACCTAAGATTAAAAAGTGCCTCACAGCTTCATACTCAGATTCCACTCATTTCACTGGGAGTTGGGTCTATAGAAGCTACCAGTAACTTTGATAAACTTACATCAAGTAAAGGTAATTCACTGCTAAAATTTCATTCAGTATCTCACTTCAAACTACTCGTGCTCCTTATGTAAAGTTAACATTACTTATAATTTTTCTTCATACAGGTGGGGATTGTACAGGGTAAACATACTGTTAAATTTCACACAGGCAACTGACATAATAATTTTGTTAGATGTCATTTTCCAATGATTTTGCTAATGTAATTGTGTGATTGTGCCACTCTGAATATTTGAGCAAAAGTTATATTCAGTTTTACAGAGCTTCACACTAGAAAAACAAATAGAGCCAGTCCATAAGACCCTACAGACTAAATAGCCCATTCGGCCTTCAGTAGAAATTTTCTCCGATAATAATGTAACGGCCCAATGCAGTCTTGTCAAAGATCAAATCAACCTTTATCTGCCAAGCCTTTCGTCTAGCATATACATTACTCAAGACTAAGGACACTTAAAACATCCCATTTATTTTAAAGGGAGAGATACTTCATCATACACAAGCCTAGTTTCAGAAGGCCTCCTCACACAGCTTACAACTGAACTGTGTTACAAGGTCTTTTTATTAAGTAGCAGTGGTTTTGAATCACATTATGTTAAATTTTTCTTCCAAATACAAGTATAGCGAGGCATTTTAGAAAAGCAAAACTGACCAACTTATCTTTAAAAAGCTATAGGCTTTCCTCAGTATTCCAGAAGCACAACTATAAAATAACTGCTTTACTGACATGCCATATGTTAAACCTCTTCACTGCATTTAAGGAAAGAGATTACTCACATGGCTTGCTGACAACTAACTTTCCTAATTGGGTTTCAATCTTTTCTACATAATCCACAGACAACCAAAGGAAAATGATCGTTGTTGAAGAACAGCCACCATCACTTCTCCACAAGCCAAACCTTCTCAGATCCAGAGTATCCACTGTCAGCTTAATATTCTTATTAAGAGCCACTGTAGAAAATAGAATTTAAAATAACCATACCTTTCAAAGCCATGGGTAATTATAAAGTCATACATGTTATAGTAATTACATACTAAGATGTAAGTACGATCAGAGTGCATTACAACAGTACTTGTAGATTTTATTCCTGGCACTACATAAAACGTGTTGAGAATTTAATACTTAAATCAGTTATATCAAACTATGTAAAACAAAGTTACCAAACTGTAACACCAAAAGCTAAACATCTAAATGCAGGGTTCTTAATGAAAAAAAAAAATTGTTTTTTTTGTCAGAATAACCACAGTTAATACCTATAAATATATAAAAAAATATTGCAAATCATTAACTCCTATTTGCTTTTAGTCAATCCAATTCAGAACTGCTCACAAACCTTCTCCTACAAGATACAGAAACCACACATCATCTTCTGAAAATGGACTGAATACAAATCAGTTATATTCCTCTTAGCTTTAGTCAACTCATACATTTTTCTTTCATAAACCTAAGGGTCTAAAACACTAATCTGAAAAGATTAATGTTTCACCTCAAAAACATGCATAGTCATATTTGCTACAGTTCAACACAATATATG
>NW_008824655.1:160498-175042 GCF_000699105.1 Pygoscelis adeliae
CATTAAAACTACAAGTTCACCTTAAAAGTGTAAGAAGCTGCTAAGTTATTAATGCTTACACTACAGACACCAATACTTTTATTTATTGAAAAATATAAATTTAAATTATTTAAGGTCTTTGTGAAAGCAAATAAGATTATAAATTATTCATAATATAAATATATACCAAGTATTTTAATGCAATACTTTAAAGATACAGTTAAGAGAAGGCTAAAGAAAAAAATTCTCTTACCCTGAAATGGGATTGTAATATACTTGGTTGTAAACTGAAATAAGATTAAAAAAAAAAAAATTAGTTTGCTTTTTTAGAAATTGATTAAAACAAAGTAAGAATTTTTAATTATCTGCACATCTTTCTTCACTTACGGCCAAATAAAATGCAAATAATATCACAGAATCATTTAGGTTGGAAAAGACCCTTAAGATCATTAAGTCCAACCGTTAACCTAACACTGGCAAGTCCAATATGCCTAATTTGAGACTTAATATTGCCTATTTCACCTAAAACAACACTCCTAAATATATACTGCAGAATCTGAATGACAGAAAACTGACTTCCAGAGGTGCTCAGCACTGAGAAGTAAGCAGAAAGTTGCAGAGCTGCCTACAGGCTCCTTAAGAAGAAAAAAAATGATGAACACTTGGGACAAAAGCAGCTTATTTGTAAGCACCCCATAATAAAGACCGTCAGCTGCACTATATGAATTAAGGACACTATATAAATGGTCCAACACTGGGGTGTTACTCCGCTATTTACATTAACCTTTGAGTTAAAGGCCTTTAAAGTTTCCATTTACGCTGCTGCTACGTTAAAAAGACTTGGGTAAATAAAGAGTACTTTATTGTCACTTTGGCAGAAGGTTGTCATATACATTGAGTGAAGAGGTTTCTCTTACGTTACCACAGTAAGCACAAAGTTGTTTTTTCCAAGGAAAAATTTCATTTTCCACCTAAAAGCATTGATTCTAAAAATATTTCAACTCATCTCTCAAATAATTTTGGCATATTAATTTAGAAAATGTCTATGAAGTGTTTTCATTACTACATGAGAACCGCTGCACAAAACTATTGTTCTGTGAAAAGCTGAAATTATTATTACAATCCAAGATTTCAAAATGTGTTACTGTAAGCAAAAAAAGATATACATGTTCAAACATCTATTTTTCAATTGCAATACCTAGAATGAGCCTGGTCAAAGACCTGTTGAAACTCCTGCAGCTGGTACTCCATTTGACGTACACCTTCACTTACATTTCTACACCCTGCGAGTAGCACATTGCCTACATGTTAATGCTTTTAGTGTTTTTATGCTCTTTAAAGCTACAAAAGAAGCAATTTTCTGTTTCAAAGGAAAGATTAGCACATAGTATATATCTGAACTCTGATCACCATGGATTACTTTATTCTAACATCTGTACTATTTCTGAGAAAAGTAATTGTTGTTTATTTCAAGCGACATTAACATAGCCATTATTTTTCCGTTAGAATTCGTGAAAGGCTTCCTCAGTGTGATTTCTGTTCCAGTACAGCATTTATACAGAACCTTTTCCTCTGAAAACTGGAGCCACAGAAAATCACAGTTAGCTTTTCTACTGACAGCTATCCAAACGTATGAGGTCATGGACTACGCACTCCATCGTTTAGCCAAAGCAATTTTATGCAACAATAATCAAAACTCAGTGCTTCCACACTAAGTACCACTAGCTTTGCTTAACCAGAATTTTAATTTTTAAATATTCTCAAAATATCACCATAATAGAACAACTTACCCTAGCAGGACCTGTTGATAACCATTTAAATTTCCCAATGTATAGACTATCAAATTCAACATCCAATGCTGGGTTCATCTGTTTTCTAGGTGCGCTTTCAGAAGGTAAGCTGACAGGACATTTATCTTCAATTGACTCTGTTAAAAACTGGAAAAAAAGTATATTTACTACAGGGATTTAAATGAGGCACTTCCCTCCTGTAACCTTAGGAATTTTCTCTTTATATTTTTAAGAATTTACTCCCAAAGCCGATTTCCATATAAGAATTTCATATTAAAAAGCTGTAGATGTTATTATATTCATTACTGACAATGTCCTTAAGGGCCTAACAGTATCTTACTCCACCTCTAAAGTTCCTATTGCCAAGACATAACTTGTGCTCTTTATTAATCTACAGCCAAGTAAAAACTCAAAAAACAGAGCAATAAAAAATATCCTTCTTTTGATATCAAAGGTACAGACTCTAATTCAGTGCTTATGATCAAAATGATGCATCTGTAAGAAGAGGCAGCAATGGCTCTTCTGACTTGTTTCAGGATTACAGAAATAACCCAAATCCAGGTCAAAGCAGGCAGCACAAGGCTAATCAAGACCAAAATGGGGCAGCAACCTTTATGGCTAGTTTTAGATTCAAATTCCACTGCTAGCCACACAGGAAAGGGAACTTTACCCTATCTCTGTCTGCTGTCAACAAAGATCCTTGAACTTCTCCATGCACTGAATTACAACAGAGGACTGGATAACAAGAAGAAACTACTGACTTGAACTACGATCAATGTAAAACATGGTCTGAAAAAAACTACACAGATGTATCTTCATCATGTTCACCTCTAGCTCAGATTACTATTTGATCCTTGTTTGTACTATTAAACATTTCCAAATGTTTATTTTCAAAATATGAAATACATTGTATGTTGCAAAAACACTCAAGCTTCAGAGCCAGAGATCTCTGAAGACTGTCCAGAATTGTGTCTGTGAAATAAATTACTGCAGATACTGCTTGTTGCTGGGTGTCCTGGTTTCGGCAGGGAATAGAGTTAATTTCCTTCCCAGTAGCTGGTACAGTGCTGTGTTTTGGATTTAGGGTGAGAACAAAGTTGATAATGCACCAATGTTTTAGTTGTTGCTAGGTAATGCTTACACTAGCCAAGGACTTCTTAGTTTTCCATGCTCTACCGACTGAGAAGGCTGCAGGTGCACAAGAAGCTGGGAGGGGGCACAGCCAAACTGGCCAAAGGGACATTCCATACCATGTGACGTCATGCTCAGTACATAAACTGGGGAAAGCTGTCTGGGGGGGCTGCTGCTCAGGGACTGGCTGGGCATCGGTCGGCGGGTGGTGAGCAACTGTACTGTGCATCACTTGCTTTGTGTATTATTATTATCATATTATTATTATTATCATTTGATTTCAATTATTAAACTGTTTTTATCTCAACTCACGAGTTTTTCTCACTTGTGCTTTTCCAATTCTCTCCCCCATCCCACCGGGTGGGGGGGGGCGAGGGAGCAGCTGCGGGTGGGGGGGAGCGAGCGAGCAGCTGCGTGGTGCTTAGTTGCCAACTGAGGTTAAACCACGACACTGGGACTAATCACACATGCTCTACGCATTTCACTTTTGTTCTAACATGCAAGAAAAAATAAAACATTGGAGAAATAAATTAAAGGGTTGGCATAACAATACATAGGCCAAAAACTGGACTACCTGCTCTGTGTGACTTTCCATCTTGTCTTCCAATTGCTTTGCTGAGAAACAGAAGTCAGACTGTTCGTCTGTTTCTTTATTGCCAGTGAAATTATCCTGCAGCAGCTCTGTGCATTTTGGTTCAGAAGGTCCATCTTCATCATCACTGGAAAGGACAACTGAAGAGGAAAAAAGAAGAATACATATACTACAAGATGCAGACTTGAGAATGTTTCATTCATTGTGGATTTCAGATGAGCAAAGAATTCTCTCTTGCAGTATGTAATACCAATGTACACTGCCCAAACCAGTCAAGGTCTGCATGCATGAAAGTGTACGCAACAAGTACTGCTTTGTATCTTTATTAACAC
The DNA here is from genome assembly GCF_000699105.1 of Pygoscelis adeliae. Classification (NCBI taxonomy): domain Eukaryota; kingdom Metazoa; phylum Chordata; class Aves; order Sphenisciformes; family Spheniscidae; genus Pygoscelis; species Pygoscelis adeliae. The sequence continues at coordinate 164,323 of NW_008824655.1, forward strand.
TTTTTACTCCCGATCCTCAAAATTATTTGACTATTAAAAGAAACAGGCCACAACATAGCTGCTTCAAAGAAACGAGAATATTTTTTCTCAGTTTAAGCATCATTAAAAAGTACAAGCTTGATTTTCCACAGCCACAAAATCAGCTGCAAAATAAGGACTGGAATGTGAAAATCATAGAATCATAGAATCATTAAGGTTGGAAGAGACCTCTAAGATCCTGCTGTCTCTCCTGTTTCTCAAATACAGGACTCTCTACACTCCAGTAGAGGACACTGGCACTAGGCACTGTTCTCTAACCTGCACAATGCATTACAAACAACATGATCTCTGTCTTCAATCTTTTGTTCCGTATGTTTCCACCAGTCAGTCATGCATGAGTTCTCCTAGTACCTAAGCATAACAATAGTAATTGTCAGCAGCACATATACAGTACATACTTGGGTCAACTGAAACAAGTGGCCGATTACCCCTGCGGATTCTGCTCCGCAGCTTGCTCAGGTACTGTGATGTGTCCATCTTTAACTTCCTGATGGTACTAACTCGTGGTGAAATCACATCCTCACCGGTGGCAGAAAGCTGTTTCTCTGACAAATTTCTGGGAGGACACTCTGAGCCAGGTTCCTCTGTGCAGCTGTGAGCAGGCCTCAAGTGGTTGTGGGTAGAATTGTCTTTATAGCCTCTCTCTAACGGCTGCAGAATACAATCTGGCACCAGAATTGTATTAGATCTGCGACTTCGTCCATCCTCACAGGATGTTCTGAGGCCAGGAGACTGAGTTGGACTCAATCTTTGCTCTTCCTAGAAAACAGGAATCAGAGACAGGATATGTGTTTATTTCTTGACATTTCTATGATGGTTCAGATCAGTGATCACTGAGACTTAGCTATGTGCTAGACAAAATAATTATAGCTTAATGCAGGTGCATTTAGAGCTCAAGTCAGGGTAACTTCTCCCTCCTCGTATTCCAAAGGTTATTAGATAACCTTGAGGTCCCTTGTCCCCTTGTCCCTTGATGAGGGACAACCTTTTAAAAGTCTACTATGACCCTCATTCAAACTGAACAAGAAACTATTTCTTATTTTTTAGCAGCTCTCTCACTGTCTGACACTGAAAGACCAAGCACTAGTGATGTTCATTACTTTGCAAATGTGTGGTTTGGTCAACTGGGTGAACAGGACTCAGCAACTACCTACTTCTGTGAGGTTTTAATCAGAATGTTACAGAGATGCCTTTATTGTATTCAAATGCTTGAATATAAATCACAGTTTGTACTTGACTGACTGATTCCCTCAGTCTTTTTTTTTTTTTTTTCAAATCTTAATGACAGATAAGAAGAAAACTTTAGGCAACAGTACGACAGACTGAGGAGGAAGGAGAAAGATGACATCTGCAAGGCCTCAATAACCTCAGGTATACTTTGTAATTTTTGTATCAAAGTCCCTAATTAGTTCTATGCCATCTGTGAAAGAAGCTTCACTTAAGTAGCTAGATGCCTTATTTCCTAAATTGTCCTAGTCCGTGCTTCTGTCTGAAGGAAACACTCTCATTCATCTCTCACCACCTTTCTGCTACAGCAAGCGTATTCTGATGTTGTAGACAGAAGTACATATATTCACTCTTCCTGATGCACCACTGAACTACTTTTCTTCAACAGGTATAACAGTATCCCTAGATACCCTACTTATTAGTATAATTCTTTTATTTTGGATATTGCTACTGCTGCTGCTGAAGTGTATGTACATGTGCGTACACAAACACATACATTAAAGTGCAACTTACAGACAGTAGAAGTGATTTTTCTGGAATGTGTGCATTACAATCATCAGAAATATGGCCACTAGATCTTCTTTTCCTTTTCTCAGAATCAAAAGAGCCCAATTGCTTCTGACTAAGAGAGGTGCTGTTCACGTTTCTGCTCCTCTTTTCCAGTTCATCATAGTTCTTGTTTTCTGTGTCAAAAAAAAAAAAGTAATTTAATGCGTTATCCTTAAAAACCTTTGTATTTCTTTGTATCTGTTATGTCTTAACTAAAATGCATGGAAGCAGATACCTTCCATGACAGTTCTTTCCTTTTTTAGTTCTGTGTGGCTGCCAAAATATATTCCCTAAAATAATTAAGGAAAGATTACTATTGCAGAATTAGTTAAGATAAGGATATAACCAAATTCATAGCTCCCTTCCAAGTAAGAATTAGCACTCCACACTCCACAGTTTTTATCTTCTGCTGGATGCAATATTCTCCATTTCCTGTTCTAATCTGCAAATATTACTGACCAGTATTAAAAAGATAGTACGTTCTCCCTGGAGACTCAGCATAGAGCTCATAATTTTTCAGCAGTAAATACAAATATTGTCATATAGAATAAACATTTTAGCAGGGCTCACAAACCATTTGAGCATTCTTAATGTATAACATTCTTGAGTATAAAAAGACTTTTTATAAAATCAGGATTATAATGGTGCAGCAAGGCTTCCCTCAGTTTCCTTTTTCTTCCACAGATCTGACTCACCATAGCTTTATTCCTATTTAAAAACAGCTATTTGATATATTTTACCGTATCTGTAAAAAACTGCATTTTGAGGAAACACATACACTGCATGCAACACCTATTTTGTTTCTGTGCTCTCCTCATAATACTAGACTAAAAAAGAAAATTTCCCAGTACTCTCCAAAATTCATATTTAAATGCCAGATTACTGATCACTACAAACCTTTCTTCTGCAGCTCCCGTCTTCTAAAAGTCAAGACATTATTTTTTTCTGGTTCCTTAGAAGCCTTGGTCAATTTACACAGATCATCATCTGTCTTTCTCAGGCAAGGCTCAGACCTGTAAAGAATATTAACTATGACTTATCTTTAATTTTGAACGAATACTGAATAAAAATCCTAACAGAAACAAGAGTTGGTTAGACCACAAACTTCTGCCTCTCTCGTAAGCATGTGGAGCTTGGCAAATGAAACACAAACTAATTCAGTTCCCATTATGGAAATACACAGATACTCTGACATTATTAATGAAACGGATGCTTCTAAAAGGCACAAAGAATGGAAGTCTGACATGCTTGACATCAGGCACTGAAATATTATTTTGTTGTAAAGCATGACTGCCAACAAGAACACATAACAAAAAAAAGAGAACAACAGTCAGTTGAGTGTATCCTTGCCTTTGTCATGAATGCGGTGGGAATGAGGCAATGTAGTATATTTTTAATTTAGATTTAGAACTGCTAATAGAATCCACTGAGTAAGTTCCTGCAACGAGAAAAGATTTGAAATAGAAATTCCTGCTCAAAAGGGCCTGAAACAGTAACTTTGAAGGAGGTGGGGGGGACAGGACGTGAATGAGGAACAAACAGGAAAGAAACAGAAAAGGATTACAGTACGAGAAACTAAGCAACCTACAGGTGTTCAGCTGAGTTTGTAGTTTCATTCTAAAAAGAAGCACATGCAAGAAAGTAATCAGGGTTTCTTGTTTTTTTTTTTTAATTAGCTTTTTTATAAATAGGAGAATATATTCAGGAGGTACTGATAGACTGAACAGTATGACATCCTCCCATTTCAGGTCTGATCTTGTAAACCTATTCTCAACTTCTCTGGAGGCTAGTTACAGCTGACAAAAGTCTACATAACTGTATTTCGGTTTCTAGTGTACGCATTAGGATAAGATTTAGTTATACATTCATGTGATATTTTCTCACATGCACTTAATTACATTGAGTACGCAGGACTTCTCTTCTGAAAATTTATCAGGGTTACAAGATAAAAGAAACGAACCTTCACGACCTCTGCTTTATTATCTGTGAGAGTTGGAAAATAAAAAATAAAGATTTCATAGATAAAGCAATTTAATGCTGCTCGGGAAAATCTGTTCCATTTCTCCTTTTGTCACCTCACTTAATCCAAAGGGATTGTGTTCATTGTTTTATAATGTGCCTAACTCAGAATGTTGCAGTCTCCAATTTGCAAAGAGCTAAGCAATCATCACAATGACTGAAACCACTGACAGCTGAGCCTGGACCCGTAAAGAACATCACCAACCATGGGAAAGAACATTCTTGACATGTCTAACTAGATAGCCAAAACTGTTGGACACTTTCTGAACAGAGGCCTATTCTTCAGTGCTGTATCTGTAGATTGGAGTATCGTTGCTCTTTGGGAATACTGTAAAGACAAATAAAGACTTCCAGAGTGCTCTGATACTACAGTGATGAAGAGTGTATGAGCACCGTGAAGAAATTACTGATTATTTTTCCATTCACAAAGAATCATGAATTGGACTATATACAGAAAAAGTGTTCAGTAAGCGCTATTATTCATTCTGTATATTGAACAAGACAGTCTTCCATAGATAGGCAGCTCTAGTTTGGGAATAACCTCACTACAGAAAACTTGATTTTGGAACTCACATCTCTCTCCCAACTTAAATATTTGTATGCATAACACCTATATAGATTTGACTGCCTTAAAAGACCATACAAAACCATTAAGTGTTTTTTAGCATTTGTTTTACACCAACATCACAATTCAGGCATTTCAACAATAGGAAACATTTCAATAGGAATGTTTCAGTTAATAGACTTCCCTAAACATATTTACTCTATAAACAAATTCTGCACATTTTATTTTCACTTCCAATCTTTGCTGATAACTCAGTTTAAAATGCACCTCTTAACAGATATATGCATAAGCTAAGAAGCTATGACAGTACATACTGAAGTATTCTCAACAGCCACGAGAAACAAGTACGAAACACACTTTAAAACCCTAAGCTTCTTTACATTTAAGACCTACCTCAAACTCATTAGTTATACTGATAGGTCAGCGGTGACTTAAGCAAATGTATTTCACGCTGGGTTGCAGTGAACAAGCAATGCAATATCCACCAATTCCGTAATACCAAAAGCAAGAAAGGAAACATGGAACTCGCAGCAAGTTCTAGCTGATAGAGGAAGGTTAACTTATTACCACCCTGTCCTGATCACAGACAATTCTTTGACTTAATCTGAAATTTCCATAGTACAAAAATGGCACAATTTTCACTAACACAGAGCGTGCATTCTACCTACTCTGATGATACAAAACAATCTCTATATGGCCATGTGCATATATATGCATTACCATTATAAGGGGGGAGCTTTTAATCTCCTCTGAAAGCAGAGACCCCAAAAGAATCAGTGCCAAGTGCATTTTATGCACAGACCTTAGTTACATAGAGGTGACCAGGATCAAACCACATCTGTGTTGAAATAATTCCTAAATTCTCCATTTCCCACGCGATTGGGAACAACTTGCACTAACATGCTGGTCACTGGGGAGGGGTGGAAAATCCTCCTAATGTTGATTCCTGCTAATAACAAGCCTTTTACTTAATACATTAGAAAAGCATATCACAGGAACGGAAAATTAATCCTTCAAGCAATGAACCATTCCAAATCTAAAGCAAGTCGAGTATACCAACTACTAAAAAACTGACTAGTTCAAGCCATGCTTGTGCTTAACATAAAACTCAACAGCTGCCCTTCAGATACGAGCTTGAACAAATATGCAAGATGTTTCCTCAGATTTAGAGAGTTACACACAAGAGTTCATGTTTTCCTCTCTATGAACCCCCTATCTCCCACCATCCAAAACAATACCAAGCGGAAAAATCAGATGCTAAAATTATAGATCTTAAAGATTTTGTAGTAAAACAAAAAAACCCCCGACAATCCAAACAAACTCCCCACACTTCAGTCAGCCTAAAGTTATGGAAAACTACTTACTAGCAACAAATATAATACTTCTAAAATGAGACAGTCTAATAAACTGTTCTAAATCCCTCATTTAAACTGCAGCTTTGTCAGATTAATTTAAGCAGCAATGGGGATCTCAACAGAAAAAGAGAAAGGAATTCTTACTAATTTAGGTTCTCCAAGATGTTCATGTATCAGAATGAGGAATATGACTTACTTTTCTCAAGAATTTTTAAGATTTCTTTAACCTGGGAACTGTTGATTATTCCTGCCCTCACAAATCATTCTTCTTTTCCTTCCTCTTTCTATTTTATTCCCCAAAATTTCTTGCTATTCGTTCCTGTGGATACTTTGCTGTTAAGCAAAGAGGTGGTCATAAAAGACAAGGAAACAACTTACTCTGAATTCAACTGCTATTTTAGACCAAAACAAATATTATATAATTCTAATATCTGATTTCTGCTAGCTTTATATGTCAAGTGTTACTGTGAAGCTCAGTCAACCTAAACATAGGAAGAAAAGAGGAAAGGTAGGTGTTAAGCAATGAGAGGACACACGAGAACACTGGTGGATTAATGTGAAAAGAAATGAACTATCACAGAGAGGAATTCGGAGAAATTTTGCAAAAGAAGTTACTTGAAATCGTGCTAGAACACATTAACAGCAACAGGAAAGCAAGATTTTGGTTCTGGACACAAAACCAACTTAAATGTGTTTGAATTACATGGCCATCTTCACAAATCAAAACACTGATCCACTGTAAATGGAAATTCCTTCTATGAAAGAAAACTAGTCTATTAACATCAAGTACAGCAAATCAGAATAAATGCAGTGTTAAAATGGCTCGTTGGAGCAGCATGTTAGTTTTGCACTCAGGAAACTGATCTCCTGCTTCAACACAAGAGTATAACAAAAATTATTTCAGGGAAATTCTTTTCCATTGTGAAGCTATGTCATTTCAGGAAGACTGGCAAAATCAGCAGTGAGTAACATACCTTTCAGACAGAAAAGAACTTTCATGAGGAGAACTTAATATTTGACATGTCTGTAGGCTGGCAACAGATGATGAGGGTAGTTGACCCGATTGTAATTTGTCAGCATCAGATAAATTTGCACCAATTATTACGTGGCTGTCTATGTATTTTCTTCCAATTTTCGTCCTCAGGACATTCGTCAAAATAACTTTGGGATGCCTGCCATATATATATAACAGTAAATCATAAATACTGCACTGATATCTAGAGAAAGAAACTTACTGTTAAATTCATATATCTCAGAGGCTTGATAATCAAACATCATTACTTTCAGTCCCTTAGAGACAAAACAATATCCCACTAACGAACTGAAAATCCAAGGTAAGCACATAAACACAAAAAAGCGACAAGAGACCAGGGTAAGAAATGCTAGCCATAAAATTTCACCTTAGCCAGATACAATTCACACTACATTGCATCTAACACATCATTTAACTATTGTTTAAAAACTGGTAAATGTTTGTCTCTGACTAGCTTTCATGCAATATCTGTACACATTTCTCAGAACTATGGAGCAAACAATCTTGATTTTCCTGTGAACAAGAAGCCTCCAGTAAAATAGACTGCATTTTCTCAAGCACTTAGTCAACAGGTAGAAAAGTAGCGCACACACACAAAAAGGTAGCATTAGATTTTGTTCCCCTCCTCAACCTCCAGGTGGCATTCTACAGAATAGCAACAGCAAGACTCAGAAAAACACCTGCAAGTGTTAGAAGAGACAAGCATCAAAAATAAGCTAAACAGAAATATGAAGATGCAACTGCCCATTTGGCCACAGATGTGTAAGAACAGCACAACTTACTTCATACAATGCTACTGCAGCCAGCTTGTTGTAGAGCCTTTGATTTACCCACTTAGCTTCTCAAACTGGGATTTAAATTCTACCACTTCCGTTGCAATTTATTTTGGATTAGGATGTAATGCCATGGCCTTTTTTGAATCTGTTATGAACAACATTGTCTTTTGGGTATCGACTGCATAATTCTCCTGTTGTCTGTATTTATCCACAAAGCACACTCCAGCACAGGCTGCGTGAGGTCTGGGGAGCACTTGGATCTCCTCGTGCACCAAGATGTAAATTTGCTTTTAATCAGGAGACCACCTTACAGACAAGATATTGCAGAGGCACACAGATGGTAAGCAACGAGGATATGATTGAGAGGAAGTGTCTAATATAGAAGAACACTGTAGTCTGGATGTAACCTCCACTAAAGGAAGCCCCTAAACTGTTTATCAGCAGCAGCTCAGAGAGAAAACTCAGTGAAAAAAGCATTCGCTCTAGCCATACTTTTCCCTAAGTATCTGCAATTGACCACTGCTTGGCAGGGGAGGAAGATACTGAATTTGGTATGCTTTTCTTCTGACCCTTTATGCCAGTTCTCATATTTTCATGCGTAATCTGAAATGGTTAACAGTGAAAATACACCTTGATACCTCCTCTGAGAAAAGAGGGCAGTTAAATGCAAGTGTACTCTTCTTTTCACAAGAATAAAAAAACCCAAACATTTTGAGAGTCCAATGGCTGAATCAGAATTCACTGGTCTTGTCAGTACAGGACCATCTAGAAGCCATCCGATCAGAAAACCCACTACAGCATGCCTGGCACCATCTCTCTCAATGATTATCAAAAGGGACCAGGTACAAGGGAATTCAATAAAGTCAAATGACATGAGAATATAGTTCATGAAGAAGACAGCTGTGGTACAACAAAGAATACTTTCTCATGAAAAAACAACTGCAAGGAAAATTATTTTGTTTAGTGACAAGAGGCAAAGACAACATACCTTTTAGACAGAAAAAGGCTTTGGAGAGTAGGGTTTAAAATTTGCCATATCTTTAGGCTGGCAGCAGATGATGAAGGTGGTTGATCTGACTGCAGCTTGCCAGCATCAGAAAAATTAGCACCAGTTTTAGGTTGCGCCTGTGTGTGTTTTCTTCCTATTTTCATCCTCAGGACATTCGTCAAGATAACTTTGGGTTGCCTGCCATACATATAATGATAAATTAATAATAGGGTGCTGAGAACTTCTGAAGTCACATGAATTGAACAAAGCTTTTCTACGAGTTTACTGTCTCTGCATCATACCTTGTATCTTCAAGTAGAATTAAGTTCACCTCCCTGACAATTTACAAAGCAGTTCCCTTTGGAGAAAAGGAATCACAAACACATCTCTTGATCAGGACAGCCTTTCAAGGTTTCTTCTTCTGGCATCAATTACTAACACATCCATATGTGTTTCTGAAGAGGTAAACTTTCAGTGCAGAAGCACGGAAATTTTGGTGCCTCTTTTTATTGCAAAATGTTTGAAGTAGTCACTATGGCCTTACAAACTATTCTGAAAGCGTACACTTGAGCATTTGCAGGATATGAAAACAAGCACTCATATTGTGGCATCTTATTTTAGAACCATGAATATTATTGGTTCCCATATCACAAATTAGATTATGATCTTGCTGGGGGGAAAAAAAAACCATATCAGGAAGCTAGTACAATCTCTCACTTTTAAAGTTCCAACTGATTTCTATTCAATTTCACTAAAGAAATTACATACAATTAGGAATTACAAAGTTAGTAAAAACTCCCCGTTGAAGTTCTTTAAACTAGTATCTATACTTTGCCGATTCTGCTAGATTGGTACTGAAGTCTTCACACAAATAATTAATTCTGCAGCATGGCCAGTAATTTGGACAGTTTCCTTATAAGCCAATAAGCATTATATATCATAGATGATTTGTCAGGATTGACTTTATTTGGAAACAGATGAGAATTGGACTTGTTTTCCCAGGACTGGTCCTAAGAGGACACTGAAGTTCAGGCTCATTTACTGGTTTTAAAAGATTACCGAGGCAAGAATTGCTTTTTCTATTGCATGTCTTGTGTAACAAACTAAATCGTTCACAGTGTAGAGCAAGAATCCTTCTTTTATAGCTACAGAAAGCCTTTTACTACTCGCATAGCTGTTACATGCATGCTACACTGACATTTCTTAAGCAAATGGCTGCTATTCCTCAGTGGGTTAACTACTGTGCAAGCAACTTTCAGGAAATTATAATTGTCCCACTGACATGCTGCATTCAGCTCAACAGCATGGTTACACGCTACCTAGTGGTAAACAAATAGGTATGGCATGAAAACTGCTGAAGCACAGATATGCTTGAACCTAAAAAAAAGATTTGGAACTGCCATGCTAGTGAAACACATTGAACTTGGGGAAGACGTTTCACATAATCCTTGTATTTTGTTCTTTCGGTAGTTGCTGCATGTTGAGACTTCTTTTCCCTGGTCACTTACCATGTTAACAAGACACATGACCCATCATTGAACTTGAAAGAGACAGTAAGTTTCCTATGCACAGCTTGGAAAACCTGCATATAAGCTATGAATGCAGGTCAATTTTATCAGAGCTCTGCATCACTGAATGCCATAATGTGTACACAATGAGCTGCTTACTCTTAGAGCTCTGCTATGCATTTCCTAGACCAGTGCTCTCCAAACTTTTTTGATCGTGCACCCCTATCAGTAAAAGTATTTTGAGCACGCACCTTCAACATGTTTATTTAACTATAATTTATATAGATGTACTAATATTATGTACATTATAAAACACAGTTAAAAAGGATGCGATAAAGATAAAATAAACATTTTATTTATTAATTGTACAAAAAAATGTTTCCTTCCTGCACTCCGAAGGATTGTCTTGCACACACCACACCTTGGAGACCACTATCTAGACAATGGACAATAAACCTAAACAGTTCCCATTCAAAGCTAAGTAACTTAAGCTCAAGTGAAGGCTGTTTACTCTGCTCTCTGGGCTTCTCTTGTTTTTTCTTGGTTAACTTCTAAGTGGTAAAGAGCTAAAGCTTTGCCTCAAAAAAAAAAATGCTGAGGGATTAAAAAAACCCAACACCCTAAGTTAAGGCACTCTGATGCCAAAAATCTGGAAAAAGGA
>NW_008824655.1:175054-187373 GCF_000699105.1 Pygoscelis adeliae
AAGGGATGGGTCCTAATTAGCTGTTGGAAAAGCAATCCAGGGTTTCTGAAGAGAGAGAGTCACCCTATGAAGGCAATGAGAAGTCATATGTACAAAGATGGTCTCATTAGAAGACCGACCTAAACCACAAGAGTGCTCCTGAATGTTTTAGGCAGAGTCAGGAAAAGGCAGGCATACATTTGTTCTTTCACCTAGACGTGTATATACTCTATGACCTCTAATGCAAAAAACTGTTGTTTTTAAGAACCTATTACAAATTCTGAGCATGTGCTTCGAATACTGTAGACCTAGAAAAAGTTTGTTCTACACTCCAAGGATCCAGAGATTGGAGTTTCATTTAAAGATATGCTTTAACTACTGAAAAGCTTAGAAAGTAAATACAGGTCATGAGGGACAGTTTAGTTCACACTAATGTCTTACACAGTGGAGGCCAACTGTAGCAGCCTAGTGAGCATATACCAAGCCTGCAAAGCATTCTCAATTTAACATAGGAAGCGAGAGACTTATTTTCGACAGAAGTCCCCGCTAAGTCAGAAGTTCTAGCTTTTTTCTGGGCTTCTCAAAATGTTCAGAGTTGATACATTAACCATAGTTTAATACATCAGAAGAACTTACAGTGACCAGACTTATATATAATTTGTTTGTCTAACTGTAAGGTATATTAGAAATAAGGAACATATAAGCAATATCAAAGGAAATAAAGAATATATACATTTAAGAAATGTGATAAAAATTCAGCTACACAAGAACCTATAGACTGTTAAGAAAATTGACAACTACTAAAGCAGTTAAAGGCAATTTTAAGATAAAAGTCATCAAGTAACTCATGCAAATTCATCTTATGAAACTAGACATTTACTCTTGTGCTTTAATTCCCTCCTTAAAGATAAGGAAGACCCAAACTACTTTAGAGGTCCAGTTACTAAAGAACTGTAGTGGAAACACACTTCACCTTTTGGGATGCCAGAAGAGATGAAACAATGAAAGACTAAGCCAGATACTTCCCCTCTTCCTCTAACACGACTTGAAATTACCAATCAAACCTTAAAGTATCTAAATAGCATTTTCCCTCCAAATAGAAAACCGTTGCAGAAGTGGGCCCTAGCAATATGAAGATGTGAATCAGAAATTGCTTCTGCTTAAAAAAAAAGTTTTAAAATCATTACTGTAGAGCAACCATGAGACAACATGTGTTAGTCTCTGTGGAACACTTCAGTTCTCCTGACTAGAATCATGCCGAGCCTAACAGTCTATTTCCCAGATCTAAATTCTTTCAGTTTTCATTGTTTCACCTTGTAGAAATGCCAGATTTTTTTTCTATTTATCAAACACAAGATACCATAATGAAATTTTACTAAATTTAGCCTGAACTTGCACAGTAATTAGTCCAGTGGGAACATACACAGTCAGAGTCTTTATTTTAATTGTATGATCAGGACTTGTAAAGGTAACAGAAGAGATTCCAACCTTTAGGGTCTTTAACAATACCATCATGACAGAGAAAGCCCACAGCTGCAGGTAAAGGAGTCAGAAGCAGAATTTCCAGTGAAAATGGATTTCATTACCTATAGTTTGTTGGCCACCTTGGAAACTCAGGTCTGACGTCCTTCGCTCACATTCACATCAGGCTAGACCCTGACAGGCTCCAGGCCCCTCCGTAATTTGGTTTACCGATTGTTATCAGGCACAGAATTTATAATGTTTCCCACTCCCTTGATTTAAATGGGGTTTACACATTTTCAGCAAGTATCTTTGCAAAAATGATCTTACAATTTAAAGCACACATGTACTCGTGCAACTAGCTTTGCACTGGAAACCGGTGCAAAGGAAAGGAACCTTCAACAAACAACAAGGAAGAAAACAGTATACATTTGGCTATTCTTAAAGATGTCAGTGCCAGGCTAAGGCATCACTTCTTACGTGGCACCAGTTTTTGACTGAAGACCTTTATAGGACAGCTGGTTATGACACGATCTTCAGAGCTGTACAGTGACTTCAGAGCTTTCAATGGCTTCCCTTGCTAAAGGAGGAATGGCATCTGGTGGCATTTCTTGAAAAATCATGTCATTAAAACCGGGCGTAAAATAGATTCAGGAAAAACATCTACACTTAAGCCAGCCTGTACATCTGTAAGCGATGGTTGGGACACAGATCCCTAAATTACCTGTTAAATTGTCCACAGAATAAAGTGAGCAAGTCATGCAAAAGACATTTCAGAAGATAAAAATTAGTGTCAAGCAGAAAAAAAGCAAGCAAAGTATACATTAAAAGCAAGTCCCACCAGCAGACCCAGCAAGTAACCTGCACAACAGTAAGACTGGAGGCATCTTGGTGAAGGAAAACCAAATGGCGACTATTTTTGTTTCTAAAGCAAGCACCTACTACAACCCCTCTTATCTATCTTCACAAGATGGAAAAAATACATAAGCAAAGGTAATCAAAACATACTTACACATGTAAGGATGGAACAGACAAAAAAACACATATTTTAAAAAAGCTGTTAGCTGCTCCTGGCAAGTCTCATATCACTTTTCACAGGCAAAAAAGGATTATCCTACCTTACAAAGCACAAGACCAAAAGCTATTAACTGTTTGTACCCCTTTGGGGAAAATGTTTGACCCCTATTTCACCCAATAATCCAGAGCCGCTAGATCCAGTTCCTTTCTCAATGATCATATTCGTGTACACACCAGTGTTGTAACCACTGGCTCAAATTTGCTCAAATTTGTATTAGAAAGTGATCAAAATGAGACCTGGAGGCTACTGACTCCCTTTGGAGTAAATTATTATTAATTGTCTACACCACCATCTTCATGCCTACATTCTTCTACTAGTAAACCCAAGTTTTGGGAAATAAATATTTTGACAGTGGGATGCCACATACCGTGGGAGAGTCACCCCGTCAGGTCCCATAAAAGCTGAACATCTGTCCTGGGTTTACAGAATAAAGCCACTAATAGACTTGATGTGTATCCAGCTATCTGAGCTTCTGCAACACATGCACAGCTCAGGAGGTCCTTGGCCTTTCAGAGCCCAAAGGAGTAACACGATGCACTATCGTTAACGGGAAACTGACTGCCACATTCACTGACTACACCCTGTTGAGAAGAAAGCCTCTGTCTGTCTTCCTCCTGCTTCAAGGCCCTTACCTTTCATCAACTGATTAGAAGTCAGTGTTTTAACAGCAAACATGAACATCCCTACTAACCTCCTTGCTTTGCTGGACCAGGAAGTTACTACTGCCAAAATGCACTTGTCAGGGCAAGGGGAACCACTATGTACATGATTGCCACAAAAAACCAACTGCTATGGGGTCAGTACTTGATTCAGCCAGCCGTGACATGTATTTCAATTAACATTTAAAATACTGAGCTGAAAGAATCACACACATCTTAAGTACTCTTCCCACCCTCCCCTTAAAGAAAACTTGACAGATCAGGACGAGAAGCTCGGATTTCAAAATAGTGTTCTATTTTGTTCCTTTTTTCTTTTTATTTCCCTCTTGGAGAATGCAAGAGTAATACAGCTGAGGTAAGCCCTATTTCCAAGTGGTGATATCTACCCTTGAAATAATGTTACCCCCTTCCTTGCCAATAAAAAAGTTTTGTAAGTGGGATACAAAACATTAATTGACCAGTTCTATAAATACCATACCTAACTTTCTGCAATGACACTAATAAATTGGAACTATTCATATTTCATGACAGTCCTAATCTGTTTTGAGACATAATCGTAGGAACATGTAAGAGGCCTCCAGCATATGAGAAGGACTAGGGAACTAACCGGCACTGAGAGCCCTGTCTGGGATCACAAACAAATCACCTGACAGTGACCTTTCACAAGGCCATGAGCAGAGAGGTGTTCAAGTGAGAGCAGCTGTGGTTACTGCTTCCAGCCCCCACGGTCTCATGTCACAGCAGGACTGACAGAAGCAATCAGCTACTAAATTTTGTAATCCAGAACTTCAGTTAAAAACACAAGTGAAGGTGGGTTTGTGCTAATACATCCACTTCGTCCTTTCTGACTAAAATTAAGTGGCAATTATAATGCTCAAGCAACACTTTAGATGAAACATGCCTCCCTAAATATCTGAGATTAGCTCCTATCAATAAAGATGACTGTTTTTAAAACATCAGGAGCTAACAGGAGTTTGTCATTAAGACTTATTCCCTGCTTTTCAATGCAAATGAAAAATTCCTCACAGGAAGAAGGAACAGAGAAACTTTTGCATTAGAAAGATACTCGGCATGCCACTTCACACTTACCTCTCCTGAGTTTTGTCAGTTCTCAGACTTTTGCTCAAACACCACCTCTTTAGAACCTGTGTGCTCTTTCTACTTATTATGCAATGAGGTCAGTGTGTTGATTTTGACTTACTGAGAAACACTGGGTAACCAACTGGAATATTTAGAACAAGCTTTATTTGCAGACAGTAGATTAAGTTTATTTCACAGAGAACCTCCAGCTAGTCTCTAGACACACATCTTTTTCTGAGGAAGTGAAAAATGCATAGGTTTAGCATCTGAATATTTACTGTCCCTTTACAGTCTAAATCATTTCTCACTAATGTGCTGGTAAGGATTTTGGTAAAAATGATGGAACACTCACAAATGCTACTTGAAAGTCTTTCACATATCAAAATTAACATGTGTAACAGATCCAAAGGTAGCTTTTTTTTTTTAAGCTCCTCAACATTGTAATGTCGGTTCAAAGTTTACTGAAAGACCTTTAGAGACTGATATCAGGTATCAACCATTTCACAGCATAATTAAAACTCAGGAAACTGCAATTACCACAGCTTTTAAGTTCTGCTAGGTTGACCCTGTGAGCCACTCCCTCAGTTAAAGTTACTGAGAGAAGCATTTTGAGGTAACTACGTGTAAACTAGCAGCTATGCCTCTGAGGAGGTATGAAAAATAAATTCAGAATCTTTTATAAGTTCAGCCCAAACAAGTGGCACATCGGCAGTCTTATTTACTCACTTAGGTGTGTTGACTATAACACAGAGGTGAAAAACGTCTAGTTTTTTTACTGCCTTCCCCTACTAATCACCCTATTGCTTGGGTTTTATTTTTGTTGTTTTTAAGAATTGATAAAGCCAGCTTAATGACTGTGGACTACAGAGCAAAAAGTGACAAGCAAAAGAATCTGGGAAACTTCCTAAATATCTATAATATCTAGGGCTAGAATGCTAATTTATACTTAGAGAGTAATGAACACCTTTCAGGATTCCAGGCAGGTCAACAAGCAGTAATTCCTCTAGTAAGTGTTGCATTCCCATTCTGATGTCAGTCTTGTGTTGTGTTAAAACAAAGAAAAAGTTATGGTTGCTTCGTAATTCACAATGCCACTAAATCACTGAAACATGATTCTCTGAAGGTGGGCTACCTAACAGCTTGAAAACCATCTCTGCATGACACAAATAATTAGATAGAGACCAGTGACACCCATCTTCAAGAAAGATTATGAAACTCTGAATATACAGAGAAGAACTAATTTTCAGATGACTTCTTACCCAATTGATTCTTCATCATTAGAGCTATGTCTGTTGCAGTCCTTTTGCCTTTTTCCTTTTGTGGAAGACTCTCTGTTGTTGGCACTTAATTTCCACTGAAATAAAACAAATAAAATTGGCAGGTTCCAACAGACATAAATATGTCATAATGGATATTATACTAGAAAAAGAGAACAATGCAACTGATCAAATAAAGCAGAGCCACAAAGAGTATATACAACAATTTTGCAAATAATTAATTTGCTTGATTTAAAGCACCCATGTACCACCTGATCTTGAATGGAACTTTCTTCTAAAGAAATTTGACAATACCAGACAACTCAATTATTTCCCTATTTAAAGGAGGACTATCCCAAACAGAGACTTGAATATTAGACCTGTTTTACACAATCAAATACACAAGATAACCTCTACTTTTTTTAACTCCATGCATTTAACCAAATTATATTCCACTCAAAGATATAAAATTCTGAGAAGAAAAAGGAATTTGAAGATTTGGTACTTGGGTGGCAAAACCCGCAACAGCAGGACTTCACTTTTTCCAAATTCTCTTACCTTACCAGAATGCATGTGTACTTTCAAATTAAATAAGTGAAGCCCCACCAAAACATACAGTTATTTCTGCAATTCCAGAAACCTCTCTCCATCTGCCATTACCTCCTCCTAATCTCTCCTCACTTTTTTTTAATATAAAAAGACAATAAACTAAATAGATGTTTGAAAATTATGCCAGTCAGGCTGAAAGCATACAAACTTAACTTCATTTCTGTTTAAGCGTGGGGTGAAAGGGCATCTGAAAAATTCATGATCACACATATTTTACATACTTTAGTGAAGTCTGAAAGGTGCATCCCAAATCAATCTTTTCCCTACCATAGGGGCCAACTCTGTAATGGAAGATATCCTCATTATTAAAACAGCTGGCACCAAGAAATTGCCTTGAAGGTGCTCTCCCCTCCTCCTGCCTTCAAACATCATCTAGTTCACCTCAGAGCACCGGTCTTCAAGCATGTTAAGAGACCTATATGCCCAAATCGCTGAAAGCTGCACAAAATTTCTCAAACATAGAGAAAACCTTGGCAACACTAAATACAACCTGGACAGACCTTTGTATGGTTAAAACAGTAATATTTCTTTTAATCACGATACCTCATGAGCAATTTTTTTTTTTTAAGTAGAATATAAAAACTAGCCAGTGTTTAAAGCATACGGAGCCCTCTACCACATGGAAAAGTCTGAAATATACAGACACAGCTAAGAAAAATAAGAAATGGAAAATTAGACAATATACAGGAAATAATAAGAAAAGAAAGATTTTTCAAATCATCCAGTCTAATCACTGTTTTTAGAGGCAGAAAGAAAGACAGGAAGAATTCCATACAAGTACTGTCTGGCTCTGCCTAAGAGGCTGCTGCTTGTAACCACAGGAGACATTACTTCCGACTTGAAAACCTGACTGTAATTGGATGCTCTGCTCATAGAATCATAAAGGTTGGAAGAGACCTCTAAGATCATCGAGTCCAACCGTCAACCCAACACCACCATGCCCACTAAACCATGTCCCTAAGCGCCTCATCTACCCGGCTTTTAAATACTTCCAGGGATGGGGACTCAACCACTTCCCTGGGCAGCCTGTTCCAGTGTTTAACCACTCTTTCGGTAAAGACATTTTTCCTCACGTCCAATCTAAACCTCCCCTGGCGCAACTTGAGGCCATTTCCTCTCGTCCTATCGCTAGTTACTTGGGAGAAGAGACCGACACCCACCTCGCTACAACCTCCTTTCAGGTAGTTGTAGAGAGCGATGAGGTCTTCCCTCAGCCTCCTTTTCTCCTTCTCTTAAAGTATTAACACTACAGAACGCAACCACACAGTGAGTTTGTATTGCAGCATGCTCAAATGACCAGGCCTCCCAGGTGTGACCCAGGTTTCTATCACCACTACGGTAAGTAAAAAAATTCCTAACTTCCTTCATTAGGTTTTTAAAACTCCTCTGTGGGGGAGGCTGTTTGTCCAGCCCCATAATTCTGAAAGCACTAAAACCAGCAGCAAACTCTCAACCTGAGCTGAAGGAGTCAAGAGTAGCAAAATATGTTTCCAAAACTTGGCATTTCAAAAATGCTTACTGAATTTGGAACAGATTTGTAGAAGCAAATATTTGCTTCTATATGTGACTGAGATGATCGAGACAGTCATTTATGATAAATGCCATATAAGTACTCTTACAGTCTTTTGGTCTTATTACTGAAATCAGTTATTTCTGTATTAGCACCTAGAATTCTGTCAAAAGTCATACTCTACTTAATATATTCTCTTAAAGTTTAAGCTCTTAGATACAAATAATGACTAATGGAAAACTTGGTGTAAAAATTATTTCCATATCATAACAAAAAGTTTGGTGACCTGAATATAGCCTAAAAGTTCAGGAATCAGAAGACAATTAACTAAAAGAAAACATTGTATTTGCCTTTAAATTAATGATTTTTTAAGATAATGTCAAACTACACCTGAAGACCAACTCTGCTTTTTAATGATTTAGGCTGGCAATACGGCACTGAGACTTCCACTTCTGTAACTGTATGCTTGCAGGCAGATTTCAGACCTACACACTTGTCTCCTTCCAAGACAATCTGGGTCAGATATTGGTCACAAGGCAGCACTCAGTATTGAAAAAAATCCAGCCTCCAAAACAGAACAAAAACCCGATATAACATTCTTCTACGCACTTTACACTCCGAAGAACTTCTCTTTACCTCTTTTAAAGGGTAGTCCCCATGGTGGGAGCCTGGGAGCCTTGCCAAAGGGGACTGAACTTGGACATCCTCTGACTTGGTGTTTGTTTTCTTCTTTGGTATACGAAACTGAAAATAGATGACGTTACACACATAATAAAACTACTGGTGCTATGAGCTGACATACTGCCATGTACAAAGTTTTCTTAACTGTCAGGCAAAATAACAAGGTTGCAAGGGAACCGCTGACCTCTGACTTGAATTTAAATGCATTCCTCACTGATGCTTGATCCTAAATCATGTGTCATACCACGCAAGGAGCTGGTTTTAACACATGAACTGTCTTAAAAAGCAAGAAAAAGCTCTTCCTATTTCATTAACTTTACAACAACTGTGCCCAAAAGGTGAGAACCAATCTACTGGCACTTACAGTTTTCTTAGTTCCCTCTGATTTGTTCACACTCCAGTTTAATCAGCTTAGAGAATGATAAAGAGAAAACAAAATAGCTGGATGTCATGACAAATGTCACACCAGGTTTGCACTCTCAAAAAAAATTCAGGATGAAGAGCAATTATACCTTAGAATGAATATTTTGCTATGATAATTTAGCATCAATACACTACAGTGTACTCAAAATGGTATCAGCTATTGTCATGGCCAACCTTCGCAAAAATGGAACCAGAGTTTCTAAAGTAATTATTGAAAGATAAAGCAGTTAGTAATTCACAGAAATTTGCCAATTCAGAAAAAATATGTAGGAAATAATGTTCATTCATTGAAATTCAAAACAAAAATGGTCAAACTAAATTCCTACCAGTTCATCAAGACAAGGAAAGAGGGTGACATTTCCTACCAGCTAATTAAACCAGTTAAAACAGAATCAACTGAAAGAATAAAAGTGCAAGCCTTGCCATTTCTCCAGGTATCCTGAGAAACAAAGCCTTACACTGCAAATACGACCAGATTAGAATGTATCAGAGAGGGAATGCAACATTTACCTCTTTCAGACAACTGAGTCTATCTCAGCCAGGAAAAAGCTGAAGCTACTCCACATGATGGCCACTGTCAAGTGCATTATGAACTTAATCTGCAAGCTGCCAGATGCACTACCTTGTAACATGAAATTACAAGCAAGGACTCCAGAACAGCAATGCTAACAACTTAATAATTAACACAGAAACAGCGTCCATTAGCTCTGTAGGCAGTCCTTCAGTCAGACCGTAACTGAAGCATACTGTAGTACCATAATGAGATAATCCTTCAATTCTTCAGTTTGAATTGTGAGTGCTCTTACTCCTTCTCTACACTTCTTTGAAACAAAGACTTTTTTTTTTTTTAGTAATTAGACCTGAATTTCTATACAGTACCTCGAACTGCTTTTGCTGGTCAAACACTGTAATAACAAATATACCTTTAAAAACAGACTCCTCAAATTATAAAGGCTGTAAACGTTACACACAGGCAACAACAACTAATACAAGTACCTCCCTTCCCTTTCAATCAACATTTAAGGATTGAAACAGACATTTTCTTATTCGAGAACATCTGCAATTAGATTGTTGGATTTTTTTTGTTGTTGTTGAGAAGCGGCCTATAAACATGTTTTATCAGTCAGAATGCATTCTTCTGATCTGCACCTTAATGGCCAGGTACAAACTTCTTACTTCAGAACTCCACCTGCTGCGGGACTAGTGGTTTCTGTTATGAGTTTCCTAAGAACATATCTTTATCTAAAATTTTTACATGCATTTGAAGTTACAGAGGTTCAGATAACCTCTGTAATAACACAACAGGTAACACTGCGAACAGGTAAGGTCAGACTCAGAAAACAGAGACAGATGGACAGACAGAAAGGGATAAAAAGCACAAGATACATTCATCAGCAAAATTTCCACCTCACCATACAATATCTTCCCAATGCTTGCACTCATTAAGAAGATGTTGGTCTGCAGTTCCCACAGTTAATTTACGGAACAAGCACAAAGTCAACAGGTAACCAACAGAGGTCTGTATCTCTATGGTAAGTGTAATGTATGCAGTTGCCTCGGCTTTCCCCTAATAGAAAGTGACTAACTCAACACATACACTTCGCAGTCTCCTCATCTAAACCAGCAGTACTTTTCTGAAGGTTCCCACCTGTAGGAGCAAGGGTCAGAGAAAGTGCATAAACAAGGTGCTGGAAACAGCTTATTTCTAAAACGCCGGACAGTCCAGACCTTACCCGATCAAACCAGTTGCTGTGCCTACAATTTGTTTTCACTGGTGCTTCCATTGCTAGAAACTACTAGTAATAGGGATATTTTAGAAAAAATAAACACTAGCACATAAGTAGCCTCTGAACACATCTCTGCAGATAACTAGATATTATGCAGCTGCTCTACTTACTTGAGCGTTACTCTTAATATTTCAGATGTTAGCTTAGGTTTTAAAATATCCTTGAAAACACGCTGTTTATGTGCAATCAAGTGTTAAGCCTATCATGTATTAACACATGTTCAACAGCAGACATTACTATTGACTGCTACCAGAATAAACTGTTTCTGAGGAAAGAGCGCTCCAACAAAACAAAAGCTGGACCACTGAAGAATGAATTTGGTTGTGCAAATACATCAGAACACCCTAGGATACCCACAGCCTCAAAGTAAACTGTTGCAAATTGTAGGAACACTTACACCAACATGACTTGAAGATGATGTCCTTCTTTCCATGATTTTCTCTACTGAAAAAAGATAGAAAATAAGCTTAGCAATTTGTACTTTATTTATTCAGAGGGAAGCAGGACCACAGTAGTAGGTACTAAGCAAGAACAAGAAAATCATTTTTGAGCAAGCTAGCACAAAGAAAACTCATTCATAGAATAATTTGGGTTGGAAAGGACCTTTAAGGTCACGCAGTCCAACCCCCCTGCCGTGGGCAGGGACATCTTTCACTAGATCAGGTTGCTCAAAGCCCCCTCCAACCTGACCTTGAATGCTTCCAATGATGGGGCACCCACAACTTTTCTGGGCAACCTGTTCCAGTGTCTCACCACCCCTATGGTAAAAGATTTCTTCCTTACGTCCAATCTAAATCCACCTTCTTTCAGTTTAAAACCACTGCCCCTTGTCCTGTCTCTATGGGCCTTGGTAAAAAGTCATTGACAACCACAATAGAAGAGACACATGCTTGGGCAAGGCTCTGGATGGTCAGAGTGGACAGAACTGTTAACGAAATCTTCACTAGAATTTATCCTTAGTGAAGGCATTTGCTGCTTAACTCCACACCCTGACAAGCACACAACTAGTAAGCAATTCAGGCTTTGATTATAAAGTGAAAAGGAATCACAGAAGACATCTGTAACATTACAGGAACTCCAAGGATAAATAAAATTCAAGGATTCCTGTTAACAGATAAACTTCTTCCTCGGTGGAAGAACACAGCTTCAGAGCTTCCAACACTCATAGGGGTTTATTCCTTTATAAATACTCTGTATGACTCCGGTGTGAAGCCTTCAAACCTTACAGCTAGTTTGAAGTCTCTCAAGAAGACCTTTAAATTCGTGTACTTTCGTTTAGCTCGGCGGTTTTTCAGCTTACAGCCCCAGTCCCCTGGCGTGAGGAACAACATCATCTATAGACTATTAAAGAAAAGCCAAGCTACTGCCTCTTCCGACGCCCGCAAAAAGGAAAAGCTAACAAACGGCGGCCTTCTGAAAGAGAGGCACCACTCAGGGGTGGCACCGCCCGGGCTGTCACCGCATGAGTCCGCCCCCGCCACACCGATGGCCGCCGCCGAGCAGAGCGGCGGGGCAAAGGGGGGTCGGCCCCGCCCCCCCGCTTCCCCAGCTCCCGGCTCCTCCCGCTAGGAAGGGAATGGGCTTCTCACTGACAAACGGACAAGTGCCGAGGGTCAGCAGTTCCGCGTTTCCACACTCTCTGCTTAGCCTCCTCACAAAGGAGGAGGAGGAGCAGCAGCAGCAACCCCGCCGCCACCACCTCCCCTCCTCCGGTGTCCGGCCGCTCACCCGCCCTCCCCTGCCGGCTTCGCTCGTTCGCGGGAGATACCCCATATGCCGCAGACGGCCCGGCCCCG
>NW_008824655.1:188625-196005 GCF_000699105.1 Pygoscelis adeliae
CCGCGGCTTTCAGCCGATGGCCTTGGAAATCCTCCCGCAGCCGAGTGGAGGCAGAAGGTTTGTTTGCTGGGTTTTGTAGGTTCTTTTTTTCTCGGGGCAGCTTCAGAATTGTAAGTTTTGCGTGTAGCTTTCTGTTTTGTCCTCGGTAACTACCTTGGTCCTTGGTAACTACTTACCAAGTAGTTAAAATAAATACCAAGTAATGGGAGGCTGTGCAAAACCGGTTTTGACAACTTTTTAGTTTTACACCAAAGAGGTTTAGCTTTAACTTATGGTCAGGTGTGAATTACAAACGTGAGATGTTAGCTTGTAACTTGGCATTATCTGAAACGCTTTACATGGCCTTAACTATCAGCAACTGATATATTTTACAGATACACCCTAGAAAAAAATACGTAAAGTAATAAAACTTGAACTAAGATGGGTTTGTTTTCTTTCATGCAGAGAAAGTGTCTACAATCCCAGAGTGAAAAAGACTTCCATCTATGATGATGACAGATTTTACGGGAGAGCATATGGTAATGTTGGGCTTTACTAGAATAGAGAAAACTGTTTTTAAGTGGAAAATTTCATAGAGAGTAATACTTATACTGCAGCAGTGTTTCAAATACGCTAACTGCTGTAACAAACACTAGCCAAATTTACAGCTGAAGAATCTTACAATCCAAACAGAAAAGTGGGAGGAAGGGAAAGCGGGATTTCCCCCCCCCCAACAGTAATTTTTAAAATCAAAATAGCAATTGTAAAGGCTGCCAGGATAAACAGCCTTGAATATTGCATTTATATATAGACAATGAAGCACAAACTGCAGTCAACACTGATTTAGAATGTACATTTGCCAAAAAGAAGTAAATGCATTATGCAGCTGTATCTACAACAATCTGTAACTGCTGCTTTTTAATTCTATAAATGGCATTACTACAATAAAATCAGTCCTCCAGGCTAATAAGTATATGATTCTAAGGTGCTATTCAAGTGAACTCTGAAGTGATAACCTACTATAAATTGCTTCAAAACTGTTCAGTTCACACCTTGAAGGCAATTTTAGGAAGGGAAGTCATATCTACGCCTGATGTAAAACTGGATTTTTTTGTTTCTGCTTCCTGAAATCTTCAGAAACCTTTCACAATGCTTTGCAAAGCAGATATTTAAGTAGATGTTCAACATTACATACACAGGGTTTTATTGGACTCGCGTATCCTTGTTTTGTTTCGGAACTGAAAAAGCAATGTTGTTGGTAGTAGCTGAAGTGGGAGCATAGTAACTTCCTGTTCATAGTATCTTGGGAAACTAGTCTCCAACCTTTTAGGGGCGAGGAGAGAAAGGGACAGAGAGAAGTGTTGGACAGCATGCCACTCTGTGAGGAAACTGCACTTACCTATTCCTAATTGTTATGGAATGCTTCCTCTGTGCTTCACCCTTCTCCACAGGTGAAGGGTGTCTTAAAGAAAGACATCTTTCTTTAAACCACGTCCATTTTTCTCCCACTTCATTGCATGGGGGAAACAGCATGAATATGGGCAGCTTCCTCCCTACTAAATATGACCTCTTCTGTGTGAATTGCCCATATTTCAGTAGTATAGCAAATAGACTGTCCTCCCACCTCCTCTGTGTCTTTCATGCCTTCCTGCAGAATGAAAAAATCGTAGATGAACGCGTGTGCTTGCAACTTCTTTGTGCTGTTTCCATTCCAAGAAACTGGCAAGGCAGTAAATGGTTTATATCTCACAGAATCTGATTTTTTTCCCCCCCCTTTTCTATGTGTACTTACTATATGAGATAAAAAAGGAGAAGGAAGCATTTTCTAGTCTACTCTCTATTAATCAGAAGACAGGAATGACCCTGAAGAGATGACTTAACATCTCTGACCCAATGGAGGTTGCTCAAAAGGAAAATGTATATGGTGTTGCTCTGTTGAAAAGCAAAGAACTGGGGGTTTTTTGGTCGTTTTTTTTTTTTTAATTTGGAAGGGTAAGAAGTAATTTTCAATATGCTAAGCAGCTTACTCTAGGAAACTTGCATTCCCTAAAGGAGTTGGTCTCCAACTCAAGTCGCTTACATGAAAATATTCAGATCACTTTCTGTCCTAGTAATCAGCTTTATCAGATGGTATAGTGAGCTTTAACATAGTCAGAATGTGATTTACTGTGTTCTAAAAACCTGTTAGTTCAGCAAGAAAAATTTAAAGGTATATAGTAGCTTGTGCCAATGTATTTGCCAAATATAACTTCATATAAACCATTTGCCAAAACAAAATTACTGTGTTAAGATGATAAATTAATTTTAAAAATACTGATAATTGTGGGAATTTAATGCTGCAAATCTCTGCTGTTAGGACAAAAATCCTATAAAAGTAGGATTCTAACCACACCAAAGTTACCCCATGTTTACCATTCTACAGCCAGGGACAGTCAGTAGTAGACTGAACAGTTATTAGGAAAATGGTTATGATAAGCTTAATTTTTCAGTTGCATGGAAACCACTCCCTGGTATGATTCTTATCAGTTGATCAGTCATACAAGTTGAAAAATTATCTTAGCTGAAACTAGAGACCTCAGTCCAATCTCATGAAAGTTTGCTGCATGGACTTTCTTCTCTCCTGTTCCTGGATCGCAGTGGCTAGCTTATTCTGTCATCCATTCCACAACTTCCATGTGGCAAGTGCTTGCAAGGATGAACGAATAACTGGAGAGATTAGTATTAAGGTACTGCTGTTGGAATTTAGCAACCGAAATCTGTGAGAGGCTTTACAAGCATCTGGTTTACTACAGACCACCAAGAAATAGGCTGTATCAACGAGTCTTTTGTTTGTAACCACTTTTAAATCTGCATTCTAATACCATAGGTTTTCTTTATGTAAGTGTTGTACGGAGGTCTATCACTACATTGACATAGTCTTCTTAATTTGTAGTGGTTACCAATACAGCATGAACTAAGCTTGAGGAAACTAATAGAGGGTTCAGAGTATCAAGAGGAACTGAAGTACGACTTCAATATAAAAGGGGAACTGAGGCATCTGGATACAAATGAGTCCTTTGTTTTCAATTATTACAAGAATGCACATGAGCAGAATCATAAACGCTATCAAGTTTTGGGACATTTGATTACCCAGTATGTTTATGAGCTCCTGGAAAGAGTCTGTATGCTGCAGAAAGTTTATATTCCTACTGATGCTACAGAGGATGAACCAAGAAGTTTCTTTTTCATGAGCGAGAATGCACTAACAAGTTCCTCTAGCCTAATTGTCCTTCTTCAAGACCGCGGAGTTTTCCGTGCCGGACAGTGGGGGCAAAGGATGATTGTCAGTGAGGGTCTGGAGCATGGAACACAAATACCATTCATCAAAATGGCCCTTCAAAGCCACAGGGGAGTGATTGTACTGAATCCCAACGACAACTTCGTTGATCTGAAGACTGAAAAGGAGAGGTCAAGCTTTTCTACCAGGGAAGAATCACTGACTTCTACGCAGTCCGTCTGGTGGATCCCTAAGAGGGGCAGCAGGAGCCCCGAGGAACATACCATGTATGTATGGGATCATTTCATTTCAAGGAGCGCAGCCAAGAATGTGGCCTTCATTGCCCACGGCTATGGTGGCTTGGTGTTTGTTGATCTCCTGGTGCGGAGAAAATGGGCAGTAATGAACAGAGTGTACTCGGTGGCATTCATCGACTCCATGCACAACACACAGCACCAGACTAGAAGCGATCCACAAATACAAGAATGGATACAGAAATACTGCCGTGAATGGGTATCAAACAGTAAGCCTCTAGATAAAGCTGTAGGTTCTCTCATGAAAGTGGATTGTCCTACTGTCTCTGCTGGAACAGAAAAGTACAATTTAGCACCCTCCTGCTGCTTACATGCCATCTTTAAGTACCTGAAGAGCACACTGAAAGCCAAGACCACAACAGCCTTTAGGCATTCGCCTGTTGCAACCAGAAGCAGCACAAGGAAGAAGAGGCAATAAATAAAGGTATACCGATTTGGTTTTGATAGCGGTCTCTTCCTTTCATAACTGCCCCTGCACCTTTCAGTCATCTAAGGACCTTCCCCTCACTGTGGAGCAACTTACAGTTCTAAGTTTGAATCTAGTTTGTTTGGTTTTGAGAAACACATAAATACAAGTTAACTATTAGGAAAGAAGTGCATTGTTGAAAGCTTTAAGCCACAAGCCTTCAGCTAGCTGTGAAACCTAAAGTTGCACAAAATAAAAATGTTAAGGTATACCAACTCTCATCCGTATCATTCTTTAAATAAACATTCTGCAGTTACGGCTCTATAACCAAATTAAACTATTGGGGAAAACACTTGCTTCTTAAGTGCATAGCTTTCATTAAAAGGACACATCCGGAACACAAAAAGCATGTAAAGGATCTATTTCCTCCCCACTATATACCAAATAGTGTTTAAAATCTTTTAAGAGCTTGGAGCATCCACCTTCTTCCTCGAAGCGTTTACTGTTAAGTTGAATGATACTTCAGGGAACTACACACTACTGCCTTCCCTCCGGCCAGAGATGGTGTGCCCCAAACACCATACAGTGAGCTGAAGTAATTTCTGTTTTAAAGCCAACGAAGCCAGTGAGGCTACTGGGCATGAGCTGCTATAGAAATACAATACTCTAGCAACCTGCAATTACCAAACTGATGCAAAAGAATGACATTGCCGTTTTCTCTCAGCTGTTTAATTTTAGACAGAGGTGGGAAGTAGAGGCAGTTTTCAAATGTCCGCACTCAAGGTTTGCAATTTATACAAGCAGAAGGTCAAACAACCTTTAAAGCGAACGTAAATAAAACAAGTATTCTGTATTTCCAGTTTAATCCTGTGGGAATTAAAAGTGCTCAGTGGCTGCAAAAGAGCTTTGAAGGACGACAAAACCTTGTCCTACACCTTCAGTTCCCATCTCAGTTAAAAAAATTGCTGAACAGTAATACTGGGTACCAGAGAAAAGAGAGTGTCAACTTCCCTTTTGTGTTTATATCAATTGCAGATTTCAGTCATCTCTAATACTGTTTGAAAAAGCTTCCATCCCGTTATCCAGTAATGGGTAAAAGTGTAAAATTCCATTGGAAAGGCACAGTCAGTTGAATGATCTTGAGAGTAAGCATAACATTTTAAATATAGTTTTACTGTTATTGCATCTGAATGAAAGTGGTACTAAATAGACAATTAATAGACTACACGGTGCTTTAGTTCACTTGAGAAATTTGCACTGGAGATGCCATCATTGAGGATGCATACAACCTGCCTGTTTTGTAGGCGCTGGTCAGCATGCAACTCAAAGAAGAGTCACTTGCGTGAATTCTATGTGTGAACATGTAGCTTTATTTAAGAGAGAAGTACGAGGTGACAGAATGTCCGTCTTCAGAAGGAGACCAATATGATCCTTCAACATAAATGCTCAAACTGTCCCATGGTGCCAGAGGTGGCTAAAAATGCTTGAAGAAAAAAAGGGATCTAGAACACCGGCCATTTCCGTAACTCGTTATCTCAGGTCCACCCATTAAATTCCTTGGTAGAGAAGGTCGTATTTAGGAATGTTATTGGGATCAATAGGACTTCTCACAATGAGCTTTCCACGCATTGCTCCACGGTAAATCACTTCAATCAGATCTATAAAGTCTTGCTTTGTTTTGAAGCTTCCTACAAATTTGGTATGATCTGGAGACCTAAATATAAGCATAAGATAAAGGTAGAATTGTCAGGTTAAAGTGTTCAAACCAAAAACACCTAAAGACGAGAAAAGATGTATAATGAAATTAGGGGTTCTGATTTGGTCATTCTGAAAGAATGAACCACACTGGTAATGGCATAACCAAGTCAGGAATATACCGTGACCTCCAAAGTCCAAAAAGGTGCAGTGTCATGTCTAAGACTTCAACCATACTATTTTTTGCAGCATCAGGCATGTTTCACAGCTGACACCTACTTATTGCATCAGAGCATATTTCAAAATACTTCTTAATTTACATCCTTCTGGCTTCCTACAGAGTTCTCAATGCAGATGCTGGTA
Source organism: Pygoscelis adeliae (assembly GCF_000699105.1). NCBI lineage: Eukaryota > Metazoa > Chordata > Aves > Sphenisciformes > Spheniscidae > Pygoscelis > Pygoscelis adeliae. The sequence continues at coordinate 194,639 of NW_008824655.1, forward strand.
ACAACATTATAGCTTTCAAACATTACCTTCCCCAGACACGGTAACATAGAGAAAGACTGGTAATTCTTACAGACCGAATAGATAATGCCAGGTAGGGTGACATACCCATAATCAACCTTCATGTGTTGTCCATTGAAGAAAAATACGGTAGATGGAATATAACTGATGTCAAAATACTGGGTGTACACTGGAACTTTGTTCACATCCACCAGGTAAATGACTGCCATTTTACTTAGGTCATGAGCTGTCTTTGCAAGCTGAAAAGAGTGAGAAAGATGGATGACAAATGGATTGAGACACAAGAGGAAAAAGGGTGGCAAGCTTTATAAAGCCCATTTCCCTTATGTCTTACCAGTTTAAGCATAGAATCATAGAATCATTAAGGTTGGAAAAGACCTCTAAGATCATCGAGTCCAACTGTCAACCCAACACCACCATGCCCACTAAACCATGTCCCTAAGTGCTGCATCTACATGTTTTTTAAATACTTCCAGGGATGGGGACTCAACCACTTCCCTGGGCAGCCTGTTCCAGTGTTTAACCACTCTTTCAGTAAAGAAATTTTTCCTCATGTCCAATCCAAACCTCCCCTGGCGCAACTTGAGGCCATTTCCTCTCATCCTATTGCTACTTATTTGGGAAAAGAGACTGACACCCACCTCGCTACAACCTCCTTTCAGGTAGTTGTAGAGAGCGATGAGGTCTCCCCTCAGCCTCCTCTTCTCCAGACTATTCTAGCAGGGCTAGAATATCATGTCTTATCTACTTCAAGCACTTTGTACACCCACCACAATAACATAAACATTTGCTTAATTTTCAAACCGTTTTATGAATATAGTATTATGTCATTTTACATTTGTCACCAAAATTTTCACGACACGCCATATTATCCAAAAGCAACATATGACATTCTCTTGTATGCAACAGGTATACTAGTAGAGTGTATTAAAAAGAAAAAATTGCTCTTACAATGTCATCGAGCTGCAGACAAACAGCATCGTTATCTCTTCCAAACCGGAGAACCAAAACCTTCTCGGCCACGCTTTTTATTGCCTGATCCACTTCCCTCTTACAGGTCAGTTTGGGCAGCAGAAAACTCATCCCGACAGACCACGGCTTCCACTAAAATCCCTACCTGATGGTTAGAAAAAAAGAACTGCGTCAAAAATCAGCGAAACTTCTCCATGCTATTAAAAAAAAAAAGAGAGAGAAATCACCGACCACCACACTGGGCTGACAAAACCCCTCGGGCTCCACCGTCTCCCTCACGCCCCAGCCCCAGCCCAGCAGGGCGGCGGGGCTCAGGCGCAACCTCCCCCCGCAGGGCCTCGCCCCGCGCAGGGGCAGCGGCAGGGCTCCACCAGCAG
>NW_008824655.1:196560-234621 GCF_000699105.1 Pygoscelis adeliae
TCCCCCGCCGGTCCCCGCCGCAGCAGGGGGGGAGCGAGGCGCGCCGGTATCGCCGGGAGGGCTGTGGGGCGCAGCGCGGTGCTTTGAGGCGTTACCTAGCTTGTCGCGGTTCGGTTCAATTGTGGGCTGGTTTAAAAGTTGTTGAGGGGCCGGTAGTGCCGCTCTGGAACGGGCCGCATCGCTGCTTACCCTGGTCTGGCGCGCTCGCCACATGGCCTTTCGGCCCGCATCGCTGTACAGGGGTCAGGCCTGCGGACAGCCGTGTGTGGGCATCTGTGCCGGGGGTAGTAACCGAATTATTCAGCCTCTGAAATATCAGTGAAGGGCCTTTCTGTTGGCGGGGTTAGTTACAGTGAAGTCATAATAATAATAAAAAAAAAAGTATCAGAAAATATTTAGCGCCCTACAAAGGTAGGCTCTTCAAAGAGGTTTAGAGTAATTCTTGCAGTAATGATGTGGTGGCGCGCATGCTGGACACACTGAAAGGTAACTTGGCTTTTATCAAAAGCTGTCATCAAGCACTCAGATCGTGTAAATCTGCCTTTCAACTATTGACTTAATTGGAGCTCCAGTAATGTAAGTGACCTGAGGAACCGATCCCTTGATTTCTCTAAGCTGGACAATGTACTTTTTTGATTATTGCTTTTGCCAGTATCTTTAACACTTAAATGTAAAACTATGAACATCTCTATTGTAACACTTATGAATTTTCTCTTAACTTCACGGAATTTTCTCTTAACTTCACACTATTAGGGGTTTTTGTTAATTTTATAACAGTAGAAAATGAAAAGTCGGTCACCAATTTGACCAGTTATAGTATCGTAAAATGCGTGCCAGTTTATATAATGTTTCGTAATAATACGCTGCCCTTTCTGTGGGTCTTCATCTGGGCATATATATATACATATATATAACCCCAAAATTAGATTAAACTTGTTTTTCTGTATATTGAATTATTTTCAGGTGGTAAGTTATTAGGGAGATTATGAATTTTGCTTTTAAAATTTGGAGCTAACTTTTACATTTTGGCCAAATCATGTTTTCTCAAACACTGAAACTTCACTGATGTTACTGCCGTAGGTTTGCGTAGCACAAGGAAACTATTGAACATTCTTTGGTCTTTTTGCAGACCTTTTAAATACAAATGTGTATGAAATTAATGGAACTGTGGGTTTCATGTCCTTTATGTGCCCACATCAACTTCACAGGCAATTTAGAAAAAGGGAAAAAGATGGTCTTTTCCTATACTAGTTGTTTATTCTTCCATCTCCTCTTCTTTCTAGGAGGTGTCCGGTGAATCAGGTGTGGAAACTCATTTGGGTGGGATGATAACGAGCTTTGTTTCCGTTTCTCCACCTCTTGGTTAGCTGTCCCTAAGATCAGTTCTCTGATTTGGCTCATAGTGCGGCCACATGAATGCTTGCGCTGCTGACAGAGCCAGGCACAAGGGGCTGACGGGACGTAAGGGTGCCTTCATTGGCAGTGGTATTGGCTTAGCAAAACTAGCGCTGGTAGGTTCAGTAGTTCCAGTGACCTGCAATGTGGAAATGCATGGAAGAGGAAAAGCTTTAGTACTAAAGTTTGCCAGGAGAGCTGTCCCAAAATATAATGGTAAAAGCAAAAACGTGATCTTCTGTGATACAGAGTTTTTTCAGAAAATGTTACAAGATGAAGCGTCTTGTCTGTTTTCACAGTATAGGTAAATCAGGTAGGCACCTCTGGACGTGTATAAAAATATTTTCGGTCCCCGTGCAGCATTTTGCTTGCGAAGGTTCTTATTTGTCATACGATACAGATAATTTAAATAGATCTCAGACAATACTTAAAGGTTGTTTGAACACATTTTGAATTGCAGTAAGTATCGCTGTTTTAAGGAGCAGAGCTAACCATGTCTCTTCACGGCAGTGCCACACATGCTGTTTTTATTTAGAAAACAGTAGAAAAGTAATAGTGGGAACAGGAATTTTTAGTATTCTCCAAGAAGTAAGTTATTGTCTGTCGGTGTTACTCGGGATGAAAATTTGTGTGCGTTTTCTTCATGATTTCTGACAAGTTTTTTTCCCTCTTATTGGCGTTTTGCAGATAAGTGTTTGAACACAGCACCTGTCTAAGTATGCAGTCTGCTAATGTGCTTCTGAAAAAAATCGTACGAAGTTCTGTCCTTCCATTTGCTGCACGACATGGGATGAAAAAGGATTTGTTTCCACTCAGTAGAACTCTGAGTTTATCGTTTTGTCTGAAGCAGGACAATTCATGCAATCCCTCAGAAAAACTAGATTTAGATGCGTGGAAGAAGGTAATGAGGTCTGGGGTGCAAGACGAAGTCAGTGAGACAGTCTCTGAGCGTAAGGAGCTTTCCACTTTGGCTGCTGCACGTGAGGTTTTGGAGATGTGGAGACTAGCTGGCAGATCGGTTCCAGAAAATATCAGTGAAGAACAGCTAAAAACCTTTATGGAATGTCCTTCAAAGTCAGCCAAAAAGAAGTATTTAAAATATTTGCATCTCAAAGAACTTCACAAGAAAAACAACAAAAGAAAGATGGATGAGAAAAGGCAAAGGAGGCTGGAAACAGAAGAGCAAGCTTCAAAAACTGATGAGACCAAAAGGAATTCGTTCATACGTTTGTGGGCCAGCTGTATGGACAGAACATACGGTTGGAGGGCTGCTCAGTCTATGATCTTTGGCCAACCTCTAGTATTTGACATGTCTTACGAAAAGGATATGTCCGTCCGAGAAGTTGCAAATACAGTGAGACAGATAGTTCTCAGTGAAGGCTGCAATCGAAGATCTGTGGATCCGTTCCACATCCACTTCTGCAACTTAAAAGGCGACAGCCTCTATCACAAGGAATTTATCAAGCATTACAGAGAGGCATGGGGCAAATTGCTTATCACTGTGACAGACCAGTGCTACACAGACGTCTTTCCAAAGGATAAACTTATCTATCTGACTGCTGATTCTCCCAAAGTAATGAAAACATTCGATCACGATAAAATCTATATTGTCGGGTCAATGGTTGACAGGAGCATAAAAACAGGAGTCTCTTTAGCACGGGCAAAGCGATTGGGGCTGGAGACTGCGGCCCTTCCGTTGGAGAAGTACTTGCTTTGGAATACCGGTGCCAAAAATCTCACGCTGGATCAAATGATGCATATTTTATTAAGCTTGAAAGATACTGGAGACTGGAAGACGGCTCTGGAATTTGTTCCGAAAAGGAAATATTGTGGCTTCATAAGCAAGCCTGTGCACGAACTGAAAAAAACCTTAAACCTGATCAACATGCTTAAACTTGGAAAGAGACAGGAAGAAGTGCGAAAGCAATTTGCCAAGAACTACTCTAAGAAGCTAACGCAAAAGTAGAGTGGTGGGGAAGAGAATGATTTATTACGAGCAGACTGCTTGAATGCTCCGGTTTCTCGGGGCTTCTGGAACTGTATTCAGCTATCTCTCTCTAAAAATGCCTTTGTTGGTCAAGTTTGAAAGGACTGATGTTAGGGATTTTTTTTTTTTTAATGACTGTAGTATTCCAGCTGTTTGAATTTCTTCACAGATTATTGAAATTGTGTAAGGGAAATGAGATAATCTGTTCTAAACATTTACTCTGTACAAAGAATATAAATCTGTTCAGTTGAATCGCGCTGGGACAAGGGTGACTAACTGAATTGAATGCAAAGGTCGTTCTTCAGAGAATGCCTCAGTGCTTTGGGTTTGCAGGTGCAGGCCGTCCACAGTCATCTTCTAACAGGTTAGCCAAGATGAAATAGAAGACGCCTTTCCCCGTTACTTCCTGGATCCTCTTTTGGTGTGTAGATGAATGGACTTTTGATAGCTGAGCTAAAAACAAATGGTTTAAACCTAGCATGAGTGTGGGGAGTTGCAGGATTTGTTCCTGGGTGTTCTGTCTCGCACGGATCAAGTCCCTGTTTGGAGGGAATAATCCAGGTTTTCTCGACCCTGCCGAAAAGAAATACCTTATGTACTTTCGTGTAAGACACTTATCCCTAAATGCCCGTGTCTTCAGTCCGTGTAACGTAGGTTTCCCCAAGTGCTGGAACGTGGTAATACAGTCCCGTTAGTAAATACTTAGAGGAGCGGAGAGCCGTGTAATGTTTCTCACAGCTGAAAATGTATCGATGGGTCTCTCTGTGAAAGTCTCTGTTCAGGCTGCGGAAGAGCTTACGGCGGGCGTGTTGTTACATACAGTTCTCCCCGCTGTCTGGAGGAGGAGGAGGGATTTCTCGGTGCCCTTACGGGTGCTTACATCTTTTTGGTTTAGTCTAGTTGACTGCCCCAACGCTTGAAGTCAATGATGGCAAGTGTTCAGGGTTTTGTCCTGAAAACTCAAAAACCAGGAGCCGGGGAATGCAATTTCGAAGAGCGGGCTCCACATACGCCTGGGCTCAGCGGTGATCCATTCCCTGTTGTGAGGAGGGGTTGGAAGGCGGAGGACGCCGCTACCCCCTTCCCCGCCCGTGAGGCGCGGGGGCCTCCGGCCGCAGGGAACCCCCCGGTGTGGAGAAAGGCCTGCTTCCGCTGGGCTGCGGCTGGGTGGGTGGCGCACACAGCTTCGCCCCGGGGTGGTGCGCCAGGCGCGGCTGAGGGCTGCCCCCCGGCTCTGCCTAACAATTTAAGACAATTCAAGTAATGTCTGATTTTCCTAATGTTCCCATTAAAAACCAGAAGCAGCAATTTTTAAGCCTATGAAAGCTTTCATTCAAAAACTCCCAAGTATCTCAATAGTTAGCTATTTATATAATATTCCAATAATATAACAATCCCAAGGCAAACGGTAGCATTATTGTAATACTTTAATGAAATCTAGAACAGTGTGCATACTTACAATGTGTTTTGGCTGTTGCACTACACACTGTTTTCATTAAACATTACATTTTCTTGAAAAACAGTCTGAATGTCCATACTAAGAAATGGTTTTCAAGAGCAACTCAGCATCAGCACAACATGCAACATCCGTGACGGAAAAAAGTAAATACTAAGAGGGTCAGTAAAGTATATGCATATGTGATACAACCATCACACAAAAAGTTGTTTGGCTACCTAAAAAATAAAAAAATTAAAAAATCACCAACTCTTAACACCGGTACTAACTAATCTGCGCAGTTACTCAATTAAAAATGTCATCCAATTCTTTAGAACACAAGCTGTTTAAATAACGCACTTACTTCAACAACTGAAAATTCCAATCAGGACACTGAGTCTTGCTCACCACATTCCAAAATTGTTTGCCCTTACCTGGTAATTCTTTGCCTTATTACCTAATAATTAATATTTGCCAATATGACTTTAAAAATCAGTGCAAGCACTCAACTGGCAGTTTCTGAAGAAACAGTTTTGCCATGCAAGATTTTTTGTTGCCCGAGTTATTGCCTAATACAGTTAGAAATGCCGAGAAGAACAATGTGTAGATTTACAGTAAATGGACTGTGCAGACACCTAAATCAAATTCAGTGCAATGGGAGAGGCCGAGGTCTGGGCCCGCTGTCCTCACGCCTGCGAGTTAGCCTCAGCCTTACAGGAGCTTTTTTAAAAATCCAACGGCTTCTCCTTGTGCACGTAAACGCGTTATTTCTCTCTCTGTAAAAAATACACGGAATAGTTCTGCCGTGTATTGAGAGAAATTTGACTGTTGCTGCTGGCAAGGACGAAGACAACGCCTTAAAGATTAGCTTTTAAGAGCTGTAGTACCTTTTAAAAATGGGTACAGTGAATATTCCTTATCTGCCGTTTTAAGCATCCTGAGTTTTTTGCTTGGCAGCGATCTGCAAGCTTTCTGTTTGGTTTTATATTATTTGTATTATCACTGGACATTCCTGTCATCTTCTGTACTACTTATTATCAGTTCTCCTAAAATTTTTAATCATATGTTTCTTTCCTTCTTTCTTCCTCTGACTTAGAACTGAGAAGACAGTGTCTTTGCAGCAAAGATAAAGCTTCCCCTTCCTGTGTTTTTTTGGTTTAAGTACATCTGTAGGCAGAGGGCATTTCTTTGATCTTTTGAAAGATTAAGTCAAGCTTGTAAACCATTTAGGATAGCTTTAACAGTGAATGTTATTTCTGATAATCGCTAAAATATGAACAGTAATACCTGATTTTAGGTAGTTTCTTGACTCTTCGTTCTCTGTTGGTTTTTTGGGGGTTTTTTTTTGGTTGGTTGGGTTTTTGGTTTGGGGTTTTTTTTGTATTGGTAATACAGTAACTGGAAACCATCAATATGTCAGTTAATCCGTGCTGTTTCCTGTACTGTTTGGTGTGCTGGAACATGATCTTAATGAGTTATGGTACATTGGTCCTAAGGAAGGATAGTTACTCCCTGATGATTTTTGAAAGCAATTTAGAGTCTTTAGCTCTTGCCAAGATCAGTGGGGTTTACCTTAAAGTTAACTTAGTTTGGGTGGGTTTGTTCCCACCACCACCAATGGTTGCACTCTCAGGGGCAAGAGATCCTGAAATGTTGTGCAATTAGCACTGTCAGTCTTGTCCCTTAAACCTCCTAGGCAGTGAAAGTTGTCCACTTACACAGCTTGTTGATACTCATAAGAAAAAGTCAACTGTGAACTAGGACAGCTTTTTGCTACTGTGATCCATGAAAAGAGCACTGGTCAGCCTAGTGTTTGAAATAGTACTGGTGCTTCCCATAGGTGAAGTATGACCTCCTTGAGATCTCTAGGAAATAATAAAGAAGCCTTAATGTCTTGAAAAATATATATGCATTGGCGTGGGAAATGTGAGAGACCTGTTTAATGGATAATATACATCTGCATTTCTAACTGTTTCCTGCAGAAATAGAACAGCACAACGGCTCCCTCCCCACCTACCCCAATTGTCCTACGCCCTTTATAACTCCTTCAGCAAGTAAGAGTTTTTGTAAGGAAGCTATTTCTTTCAGCATTCTACAGTTTGTCTTAAGTGGAGCCTAGTAGAAGTAACATTCAGAATGCAGTGGTGATTTGAGAGAGAAGCTATTTAATATTTTGGTGAGAAAGCAGATGTGGGTAGATTGTGTTAGGCTTCATCTTGTGCTTAGCAATGTTCTAGAATTTGCAGTCAAAGAAGTAACCTGTAGTGTAATTTGCTTCAAGCTAGCATTAGCTTAGGAACCTGCACTGGTCCAGTGTGCCCTGACGTTTGGGCTGCTGTGGATTTTGCATCTTATGAAAAAGACGACTTTTAGGCCCATGGTTCCAACACTTCTAAGGCCCAGGAATCTTCTACCTACCCTCAAATCACCTTACAGTCTATGGCGTACCTAGACTGGACTTGTAATTGAATGTTCTGTTTAATGTGATTTCATGGACTAGCTGTAAAGAGCTTCTCATAGCCTTGCAGACTGCTGTTTGGAAAACTGTGCTAAAACAGCAATCAGTACCCAAGGTCACTTGGGTAAATTCCTCTTTCTTCCTTTGTTTGTCACTTTTATATCTATACTTTCTGGGTCAAATTTGTAGTGGTGCAGACTAGTACCATTTTTTAATAGAGTGAAATTGATTGAAGTTATTAATTTTATTTTTTTATGTGATCTGCCATGTCTCCAAAAGTGAACAATAAATCCATTTTTGTTCCAATCACTTATTATCTTGATAGCTAGAAGAGTGGGGTAGGAAGGGTATATTCTGCTGCTAATGATTTGGGAAATAGCAGAAAAATATAGGTGGATGGTGTCCCTAGTTTTTCTTTCTCCTGATGTTGTTTGCTTCCTTTTTTTTTTTCAGAGCTACAATCTTATTGACCCCCAGTTCAGACTAGCTTCTCTGTCATTGCTCTATCTTACTTAATAGCTTTTTGCTGTTAGAGAGCAGTGCAAAGAACTTTCTCCCCTGATGGTCTGAATTTGCTGTGCATAGAGGGTCCTGTTCTCCACTTGATATAATGAGGAATTGGTGCTAGCTCCAGTTTTTCTTAGGCTGACAGTATGAGCACTTTCCTGTCCATTCCCCAACGCGTGGGGTTTGGTGGTTTTTTTTTTTTCCTTCTGCTGCTGCAGTGATTTGCTTATTGCAGCAGCAGAGAAATGTATTTTTGCCGAAGCGTTTACTATGTTCAGTACGAGTTTTCCAAGGACACTTTTGTCTCTTGGTGTAGCTGAAGAAGCTGAGTGTATAGGAATGAAAATGTGATTTGAGTGTTTGTGGATCGTTGTTCAGCTGCTATGTTTTCCATGCCTTTATACAAAACCAGAAAAGGTGAAATCTACATATATGTTTTTCTAGTGCTGATTCCTTCCTCAAGCAGAGCTTGGCAGATTTATTACAGATGAGATGCGGACAAGCAGTGACTTGAAACATGATTGAGACAGCCGGCCTCACTGTAGTCACTTCCATGATTTTAGAGTTGTGCCAGACAAGCCTAGAGACTGGCATGGACATGATTGTGTAGAAATGTAGTAGAATTAATTTTAACTTAGATTATCTACTCTAGATTTGGAATTGGGATTCCAATTGTGAAAGCTTATCTATGGGAACTTAAACCCTAAAAAGATTTAGTCATCTACATTTAATTTACTACGTGAACTTTGACTTCTGTACTAAATAAAGAGATGGTGCTTCAAGATTGTTTTCCTGGCTTATACCCAAGAAGTTCTTTACAAGTAGTGGAGTGCTTGCAGTTTCTTCTCCTCTTTGTGTTTTGCTGTCCGCTAAATGTACATTGGTGGAAACTGCTGTCACTAAAAACACCTTACCTGTTGAACCCAAAGTATAATGCTTTTTGAGGTTGCTGCTCCCATCAATCTGCTCAGTAAAAATAGCTCATCTTGGTAAGTTGTTTCGACTTCACCAGGACCTGAAGAAGAGGCAGAAAAACCTGTGAAAACTAAGACTGTTTCTTCCAGTAATGGAGGAGAAAGTTCGAGTCGCAGCGCAGAGAAACGGGCAGCTAATGAAGAAGCTGAAGACTTCACCACAAAGCCTGCTCCTGCCAAAATGTCCAAGTTTGGATTTTCCATAGGCAGTCAGACAGCAAAGAAGGCATCTGCAATATCCATCAAACTAGGAGCAAATGTAAGTTGTCTGAAGGCTTTTAATTGTAAGGGAAGTGAGGCAAAGGGGGAAGTACTTTGGGGAGGCTTCCTTGCAGAAGGAAAGCCTTGAATTGCGTGTGGGTGACTTGGATAAAGTTTAAGAAAGCATTGCAGGGCCAGCTAGTCATGCACGTGTAAGTACTTCAAGGTGATTAATACCAGGTCAGTTGTCTCAGGAAGCGTAAGACTTGATTGAAATGAACTGTAGATCTTTGAACATACAGAGTAATTTTGTAATGAGATTTGAGAAGTCTGGAATAATTTCCTGAGGGAAATGAGCAGACTTGTTAAACTGTTGAGGCTACTTTGAAATGAGTGCTGGGAGCTTCATTGCGTAGGATGCTTAAAGCTACAAGAAAACAAGTACTCTCCTAGATGGCTTAATAGGTCGTCTTTCACTCCAAAGATACTATTTTAGCATGGGGAACTATAGTTTATTTTTCAATTACTTTGCCTGTTCTTTGCAAGGTCACTAGGATTCATTTATACTACGTGCAAGAGATGAGGCTTCGTTACGTAGGTTCCTAAGAATTCTGATCCCTTTGTTGTCCAGTACAAGGTATCCCTGTGCTTGTTCAGATGTGAATCTGATGCTTCTCTTTGCTACCAAAGTAGTCCTCTACTAGCTTGGGCAAGGACAAGCCACATGCTGCCTCTCTATTTAATATAGTTCATTTACACTTCCCACATACCACTGTGATGGATACATTATAAATCCTTGCCTGGATTAAATTCAAACTGTAGTCAAGAAAGGTTTGCACCTGCAATGCCAGCATTTTCCAGATCTGCAAAAGACGAAAAGAGTGCTCTGTTATTTTGAGATGGGAGGGAGATGCGGGCTGGCAGCTTTCTAGGGTATAAATGCAATCAGGTCAGCTTAGACTTTGCAAAAATTCACAAAGCTGCCTTCTCTGAGCCACTAGCAAGCTCCGATTTCTCATGTAGAAAGATACTTCCAGTGGCAATAAGTTTGGCTCAGGATTTCTGGCTCACTGAATTTAGTGGGTGACTGACAGTGCACCAGATTGGACGGTGCTGAAACTTACCCTGTTTCTTTTTAGTCATTTTTACTCCCTTGTTACCCATTCCTGTGGAGCTGATGCTTTAAAAAGTGGCACAATATTTATACGTTATGCGCTATTGGTGAGGAATAGCTGTAGACAGTCGCATAAGGACTCTGCTGCAGTATCAGCTTCGAAACTATGAGTGCATATGAAATAATCACCAGTAAAGTAAAAATGGAGGAAGCACTGTATATAATTGATTTAGATAATTGGTAGTACTGTAGAAGCAAACTGTTACTGATGACTCAATGCTTTCTTAGTGGTCTTGAAGTTACTTTCGGTATCTCTGCTGTATTACATGTAACAGCTGTGAGTTTGATAGTTTCTTACACTTTAAATAGAGGAAGGTATTTATTGGAAATTAAAATAATACTTTTTAAAGGAGCCTTATATTAATCGGACTGTGTGATGCACACGCATGCTAGTTAAAAAGTATTGAATTGTTTTAAGCCAGAAAGCTGTTAGGTTGTTAAAAGACAAGAAAATAAACGTATTCATCTTCCTGGCATTGATGGATAAGAATACTCCAAAAGAATAATGGAAACGGTGACATAGTAAAATTTTGAATACCACAACTTGTTCAGGTTCTGATTTAGTTGTTCATGTCATGCACCAGTGGCTGCATACCCCTGCAGTGTGCTAGAAAGTTAAGACTTGCTTGTGGGGAATTGTAATATGAGAGGGCTCGACTTGCTTTTCAGAGTATATCACACACAAACGAACAGCCATTTTCCTTTTTCATTAGAGAGAAACCTTTATCTGCTTGATTCAAACAAAAACACTTTTCCCCCTCACTGCCCATTTCAGTGAAGATGTTTGACTTCATTTTACCAACACACGTAAAATACCAAGGGTAGCTTTTTTGAGTTAGTAGACTTACTTTACTTGTGCGTTTGGTCTTTTTCAGAAGCCTAAAGAGCCCGTTCCAACCCTTGCTCCAAAAACCCTTTCTGTAGCAGCAGCTTTCAATGAAGATGAAGATGTGAGTAATAAGCTGGTGATCAACACAACTTAAAGTACCCTTGTGGGTTAGAGTTAGGCAGAGAGAGTGGGTCATTTAAGGGTCTTTACATAAATGTCAGGGATTTTCAACCTAGAAACATCTCTTGTGTTTCTGTTTAAGAATGTACAACTTTGTAGCTGTGTGTTGGTTCAAGAAATCATTAAAGTACTGATAACTTTTCCCCGAAAATGAGATGCACAACATAATCTGAATTAATGGTGGCTTTCTCTGGGCTTGATAAAGGGGAGATGAAGAAAAGTTGTGCTGCTTCTGGTTTGCTAAATATTTTATTGTTGTGTTACTGCTCCATCTGACACAGAGGTGAACAAAGGAATTTGTATTTCTTTCTATAACCTTGTAGAACCTCTGTTTTGTTCTAAGTCACTTTGCTTTCCTGTAGGGCTGTAGTCCATACTTCACCTTGTCAGGCATTTGAAATGTTCAAAAGATAGCGGCCAGCCACACTCTAAACTCCTTTCTCTCTGTAGAGCGAACCAGAAGAAATGCCTCCAGAAGCCAAGATGCGCATGAAGAACATTGGAAGGTAGGTCGGCTTTTAACTATGGCTTGGGGAAGGGCAAGTGTGTGAGCACAGGTCAGATCTTGCAAATGGTTTAGAAATACAGGAAGGTAGAATAGGTTCAAAAAGTTTTTCTCCAGAAACAGGAAAATTTTAATATAGATATTTTCTAATGCTTCAGCTGTACGTTAAAAGTAGTACATTTACATTTGCACTTTGAATCTTATCTGCCGCCTTCTTTCTGAGGAAGAAATTGATTCTATATTAAATAGAAGCTAGCTTTCTTCTTGGAAAGGTAATAGGTGGGAGTTCCTGCTTGCTGCTAAACTTTGTATCTTTCTAGTTCTCCATTTTATAGATTGCCCTGCAGTAGGGTAGTCTGCTCAGATTTTTAAACTCCCGTGCAAGGGGAAGACGAGAATCATCTCTTTCAGAGAGACAAAGAATAGCTTGTGTACTTCTAAAACAAATATATATAATTCTTCTGCTTGCCACAAATTTGAGTATTGGGCCAACCCTAAAATAAATAGGGACGTTTTCAGAGGAGGCTTCACTTGAGTTAGGGATGAATTTTGAGCATACATATTTTAAAGATGTTTATCATGATAGACTGCTTTTGAAGCTGGTCCCCTGGAGGCTTGCTACTGTTCAGCGGGGTTTTTTCTCTAGTAGCAAATTTAGATCCTCAATTCTGTAGCCCTTGCAACAAATTCTTCACAGCTGGCAGCAGTTACTGCTGCTCCCACCTCCTCTGCTGCCCCATCTCATCGCTCTGTCCTGACGTGCTACAGAGTGATCAGTTCTGTGGCCAACTTAGTTAATAGCGAGGACTCCTGATGTAATGGAAAGAAAGAAATGTGTGGCAGGTTGGACTTGAAATTGGTGTGTTCAGTGTCATGTTGCCCAAACTACTACAGCTGAACTGACTTTCTCAACTGATCTTGTTTTACTTTTCACAGGGATACACCAACCTCAGCAGGACCAAATTCCTTCAATAAAGGAAAGCATGGTTTTTCTGACAACCAGAAGCTATGGGAACGAAATATAAAATCTCATCTTGGAAACGTCCACGACCAAGAAAATAACTAAATGATGTGGATTGAGAGTTGGGTGTTTGGGGGGAGGGGAGGGTGTAACGTTAAAGGAACAGTTTCCTTTTTTAAGAATGGCATAAGACTATCTTTGGAGCCACTTTTTTAAGATTTTGAGTGGTACACTAATAACTGAGTTTGAAATTAGAGGTAATTTATGTTTTGTATACAGATTTCAAGGCATTTGCTAATTTTGTAGTTCCATGTGATTAGTTTCAAAAGGTTACAGATAATAAAAAAAATTGGAGTGGTACCTTTTTAAGATTTTTTTTTTTTTTTTTTTGGTCAGCGATTAATTAAGGTGGATGAAAAAGGTTACTGTCTCTTTAATCAGGTTAACATTGAATGCTCTGGCATTCTCACTTCTGGCTCCCTCTTCATAACAGGAGAAACAGTTGACTCCTAGGAATACTGCTAAAGAAAGTGAGGATTGTCTTGTGCTAGAAGTGTTACTGGACTATTAATTTGAATATAAACTTACGCAGGAAATGATAAGAACCTGTTTTTTTTTTCTCCCTGCAGTCACCTTTTGTTAAGTCTCTGCAAACTAGGAATTATGTTGCTCTGAGTGGCTCTGGTAACTTAGCTCTAATTTTGTTTAAAACTTCATGTAGGATGTGTAACCTTCTGTGGCCCATTTCATCTTAAGGAAATGGGCCTTGTCTGTATATTAGATACAGTCTGTAAAGAATATTCACTGCAGAGGTGAATCAGTATTTTCAGTGTGCTCCTCTTAAATCATTAGCCTTGAGTAGTGCTTGTTAGCATTTCCTTGTGGTACACAAAAGCCACCACCAAAAAGACAAGCTAGTCTACATTAAGCTTCACATTTGGTTGAAATATTTTTCTTTACTATGCCTAGAAGGAATAAAAGCCACACCAAAAATCGGTAACTCACTGCTTAAGTATGAAAAATCTAAGATGCACTTTCCCTCTCTTGCCATTTAAAAAGAAATGCCTTGATGCCTGTGACCTCAGTGGACACTATCAGGTTAAAGAAGAATACTGTATTTGCAGTCCTAATGCTTCTAACAAGTGTCAACTTTAGAAATAAAACTCTACTTTTTCCTACCTGCCTGCCTTTCACAGTAATTTTCAACAACCGCATTAGTCTGGTCAGTTTAATTTCCTAGCTTTCATACTGCAGAACAGTGCTGTAGGATTTCAAACCTAGTAAGGACTGTCTAAATTTCAGTCTAATTCAGATTGCGTGGTTTTAAAACATTTTACTAGCAGTAGCAGAACTGGTTAAGCAAAAAGTTATCAACACCAACACATCCCCCCTGCCCCAAGCAAACATTTTGGGTTTTTTTCCAGGCTATTTTTAATAATAAATTCAGGTTATTTTTTAAACTCAAATACCTGATAGTGTCGACCACTAAATTAATTTCAGCCTGGAACTGGTTGTAGAATTCAATGTGTTACTTGCTTTCATCCTGCCTCTAAAACCTTTCTTCGTGCTAAAGTTGAACCTGTGAGTGCGGAAAGGAAAGTGCATCTTGAAGTGTATTTTTTTCTTTTTTTATTTTAGGAAAGCTCTGACCACTTAAGACTTTTGAGTTTGTAAGCTCTAAAAAATATTTTTTTGTATTTTTGTATTGTATGTGTAATCTTTTTTCTTTTGAAGTCTGATGCAGTTGAATACCTGTAACTATTTTCTTTAAAAGCCTTGTTATAAACATAACATAAAAACGTATACATCATTTTTTTTTCCATAGCAGAAATCTTTGGTTCATTTAAAACAAAACACACTTTCAAAACTGACTTTCAGGACTTCCAAAATTGATTTGGGCATTACTGGAACTAGGCAAGGCAAAATGAAGCATTTACTTCTCACTTATTTTTATCACGTGTGGTTATGTTTGTCGAAATATATCCCTTTAAGATAGTGGTAATTCACGGTGAATAACTATTTTATCTTGCTCCTTAGTAGTTACTTGATGCTGTCTCGGTCACTTGCATTAGGAAAAAGCAAAAGGGAACTTTGAGGAAGAATAAGAGGATGGCTTTGAGACCTGTTCTTTTTTTAGTTAACCTGCCACCAACAACGTCTTCCGCAACTTTGGCTGGAGTAGACATTCATTTCAACAGAGTTTCCTGGTACTTCAAAATCCTTTAGGAAATTGCTAGGCAGAACAGCAGACACGCTAGGAAATACCTTCCGTGCAAGTGAGAGCGCTAAAGTTATATTTATCTTACGTTTATTGACCATGGGAGTAAGTACATTTATAGACCTTGTGAGAGACTGCAGCAGCTTCTGGGTCTCAGCTGAAGGTGAGCAGAGATCCTGCCTCACTCGATGTACGAGTTCTGTTCCTTCTCAGTGCTTCACAGAAGAAAATCGATCAGGAGGGCCTGGATCCACTCAGGACTGAGTGCCTAACAAGCTTGGTCTTGTAGCTGCAAGGGTGTCTGCTGGTGTCTAATGTCTGACGCGTGCAGGAAAGAACCGATCTGAAAAGTGCTGTCAAGGCAAATGTTAGCTAGAGCTTCCCTTGAAGTTCTAGGCTTTTGTTACGATAGTCATGGTCTTTGCATGAAGATAGTCTTGGGGGGGTGTGTGTGTGTGTGTGTTATTTTTTTGTTCTTTTTCTAAGAATACTTGGGAATCCTAAAATTTGTGGTAAACTGCCTGATTTAGCTATCTTAAGTGCTTCCAGGAGATATGCTGAGACCTTTAGCTGCTTAGTATAGCAAGGTATGTATACCTATCGGTGGTTGAAATGTCCGTCGGTGGAACTTGTGCAGTTTTATCTCAGAAGGCTTATGCTTGCCTAGCAGTAAGGCTTTACTTAGCACCTGAACAGCTTGCAAAACATGCAAGACGTTAGGTGAAGATGTAGGTAGTTACCCAGTAACCTTCTCTGTGCCACCCTGCAGCTCGGCTGCTTTTGAGCCTGCTGGGTTGTGGACGGATCTAAACTCATCTAATGCTAACTATATTAAAGTAATAATAATAAAAAAAAAAGCACAAACTAAAAAAACCAGTGCAGACACCTACTAGTGGCAGCGTTTCAGGCAATCCTGGGCGTAGCCCCTTAGACACCTGATTTAATTCCTTTAAGAGCGTAGGAGGTGCACTGTCCAGGTTCTCAGCATCTGTATTTTATCAGCAGACAGAAGTACCCAACCAGCCTGTCTGTAAGGTGACTGATGGATGCTATTTTAATTTCATGGGCTTACTCCCATGTCATCGATGACCCAAGTACAGTATTCAGCCAACTTTGACAAACCCAACTATCGTGTCCTAACGTGCCGGCCACCGCAGCAGCCACAGCTGCATTCAGGCCTGATGCGCTTGATCTCTGTCTCTGCCAGATTTGTAGAGCACCTCCTTGTCAGAACTCGGGCGACTGCGCTGAGTTCTCTCTGCTGGGGGTGACTCTACCAAGGCTTTCATGGTGAGGGGACGTGGAGGAAAAGTCAGCTCTTGAGAAAACGGTGGCTTCTGCTTCCTGAAGAGGCAAACTGAGGTTTTAAACTGTTGGAAATCACTGGTGTAACCAGAACTCTCTCTAGGCTGCCGTAAGGTGAGAAGATAAATCTGTTTGGAGAAGCAACAGAATTTCAAGAAGGCTTTTTATCTGTGCGGTTAGTAGCCTTGACAGGTGTTCTGCAAAAAAAAAGTTGTTTTGTTTTTTTTTAATTCATTATAAAATTATAAATTGAGGAATGCTGAGTAGTTCTGCCCTCAAGCTACCGAATGGAAGGTTACATTCTAAAGTCACCATAATTTGTCTAGTTCCTCTGCCAAGAGACGCTAGAACACCATAAAAATTGGACAACTAACAATCTGCTTTTTACTCTATCCTATTAACACCTTCCTGATTTCTTCTGGTTTTATTAACGAAGGGATCTCCTGCTGTTCCCTAATTTTGGTATATTGGCATCTTAAAAAAACCTATGTAGTGCTTGCTTGGAAAGCTACTTGTGTTTAGTCATTTGGAGCCGTTGCCTCAGGATAGATGCATAGTTATCCGTAGAATTAAAAGCATGAAACATGAACTGTTCACTTGAACTCTGTATACGGCGTGTTAAATTTCTGTTGATAAACGTCCATTTAAAAGTCTGGAGCGGTGGGTGTCCAGGCAAAATTTAGTTACCAAAGCAAACCTTTAAGCTCTACAGTGCACACCTTTTGTGGTATAGATACATATATGCCAGCTACCCTTTAGGCTAGGTAGAGGGGGTCAGAGTGGCGGTGACTGTCAGAGCTAGCAATTAGAGTATGTATTTTTTGATTCAGTGGCATATAGTGAGATCTTAAAAACCTTTGCTAATCTTGTGACGTAGTTCTTAAATTTGGTTCTTGGGATTGGATTTCCTGACGAGACGGATGCACAAATAAAGCGTTTGTGGTTCTGTAGTGAGAGCTCTGCTGAAACTTGACATCGTGAGCCTATGTTTATGTTTTCCTTGCAGTACAAGTGTATTAACTGAAGGTAATGCAAGTCATAATAAAAACATAATTATCTCTCCTTTTCTCCCACAGCTTTCCATAATTTGTAAACATAGTAGTTGCATATAAAGTCTTGGCTGCTGCGTGTTACAAAATTGTAATTCTGCCTTTGCTTTTGTGAAAGAAGTGTAACTAACTGTGGTAGCCTTTCATGTTCATATGTACACCAGCCTCCAATATATAGAATTGCAGGCACCAAATACAGCGGTGTAGTGTAAAGAGTAATTGTGAAACTAGCAAGTATGTTAGGCTCTGCTTTACTTTTGTTGCTCAGATGCTTGTTTGACACAGCCCTGTTCACATGTAAAATTTAAGGCCGTGACAAGAGCGGCTTGGGCTACTACGCATCTGAAAGCACTGAGTAAGTTAATAGGGATGTTACCATCTGTAAGGCGGGGCACTTTACCTAAGGCAAGAAACACTGCCCTCAGGACAAAACTTTTATGGGGGTGCAAGACAAACTGTTAACTTTCCGAAAAGTACCTTCAAAGCCACACTAGGCTTGAAAGCGTGTTCCCCAACGGCCCTGCGCCTGAGGGTGGCAGCGGTGACCAGCTGCTGAAGGTGCGAGGCCCCTGGCACTCTTCTGCAAGAGGACAGGTCTCAGTAGAGAACTGCTTGAGAGGTGCTAGGTTCCCACCACGTTGTCGGGAGCAGCTGTAAGACTGGCTCCTGAATGTTATCGTATTAAATGGACACACCGTGCCCATGCTTTAGAAATTCATGGCTCTTCCTTCAACAGCCAGGAATGACGTGGTTCTAGCTCCAGTGGAAACAAAGGGGGGTAAAATTGTCCACGCATCACTTTTTGCTGTTTTCCACCTGTAGTTGCAGCCCTATTGTATAGCATTTGTTCAATGGTGGGCCATGTCATTACTCGTCAGCACTCAGCCTTTTGAAACCCCCGTTTTTATTTAATTATATACTTCCCACTCAGCTTGGTTACCTCTATGGGCTCACAGGAGAGTTAATACGCCAGAACGCTCCTAGCATTTCCCCTAGGAATCGGGATGAACCACAAAAATGTTCCTTTCTGCAACATCGACGTTGCTCTAACCGCAAATGAAAAAGCCCCGGCCACCGTCCGTTCCCACAGCAGGAAGCAGCCGTACAGCTCGTCCTTCAGCCGGGAGAGTGACGCTGGAGGACAACTTCCAAGCCGCAACCCCTGCTCAGAATCCGGTCCCAGAGCAGAGGGCAAGGCAGAAGCCCTGTTAGGATGGTTGCTTCCCGTTTCTGTGCGATACCGCCACCCGAAGTCAAGAGAAACAACATCCCCTCCCAGACAAGCTGCAATGGTGACAGCTGGGTGTGGGAGGGCCGAGCGGATGCCTCATCCACCAGGAGGTCCGGCAGCCAAAGGGGCTTCAGTGTAAATACACGCTGCGCTCCTGTAGAGCCATGTTCTGGCATGATTTAGGAGGGCAGTGGGTCTCCTTTCCTCATACAACTTAATTTTTTTGAGCCTTAAGCAAAAATTTAAAAATAGGTGTTACGAGAACTATTCAGACCAGAAGCCTATGTATATATGGAAGGTTGAATACTGAAGAGGAATAAATAATTCTGTAACACTTCCCCCCTGCCCCCCCCCCCAAAAAAAAGTTGCTTGAAAGAATAATTTGTGGCAAAGCTCAGTTTATTTAATGACAGAAATAACCGTAACTTTATACATCTAACACTAAATAAAAACAGCAGAATGTACAGATCAAATTCATTATGTACAGGAATTCACTAGGAATACTTTATAAACGGACACTTCTCATGAACTTTATTAAAAAAATCAAATTAAATAATATCAACTGCATATTTGCAGTCTGACTTCAAACAGGTTGCAGAAGGGTAGTGAACATCTTAAATTAAGAGCTGAAATCTAAAGAAAAACATAAGGCAACTTCACGCATACGGGAACAGCAAAGCTAAGAGTGACGCTCCCCATTTACCTCATGCCCTTCTGAAAAGGTAAGGCACACTGTGTTAGGAAAGGGGGTGCCGCAACACTCGGCTTTGATGTTCCTGGCTGAGTCTTGTTCAGGAAACAACTTTTCTGCGACTGTTTGTTTGTTTTTAAATGGCAGGCCATCAAGTCAGTTAAAGCATGTTACGGTGGGTAACAAGGCTCCGAAATTCAGATTCACTTCTGTCTCTTCCGTAGGCTGGGCAAATAAATAAATGCACCGAAGATTAAACTAAGGTGCTGGTAATATTCTTTTTGTAAGGTAACACACTAAATATACAAATAATGTTCTAGCACTATTTACAGCTATTTTTCCTTGAACATTTCCTCACTTCAGTAACACATCATTAGTTGTAAGATACAAACATTGAAGTAAATTTTAAAGTTTACCTAGTGCTCTTTTAAATCTTTTCCCATCATAACGGCAGTATTTAAGCAGGATGGCTATCTCCAGATTCTTGACCATACAAAAATTCAAGAGTTATAGCTAGCAGTATTTTTTTTTTTTTTTTAAGTATTCATTTTAGTTTTACTCCATTTGGTAATTAGAGAAGAACACAATTGTAAAGGGCTGCAGGATGTACAAATAACTACATTACTTCTCTGCAGGAAGACCTTGACCTTTGAAATAGTCATCTACAGATTAATTCGGATCCAAGGCAGGAACTCAAAACTACGTATTGCTTAAAAAATTTTCAACAACTGCTTATCTACATGCTTGCAAAGTATAAAAAGAGCAGTCCATTCTGTAGCTTAGTAGACATACTCAAACAGTTAAATAAGATGAAAGGTAGAGATACTAATTCAAATGAGGTGGTTACTTTGTCACAGATTCTGCTTAGGTTTTGCTGGGCGGGTCTGTTTCACAGGTAGTACAGAGTTACATGCAGGTAACTTTATTTACGAAGTTTACCCTGCAATATTACAGGCTTCGGGCTCCGTGGAGATCTTGCTGCTGTCAAAGTTGGGAAACATCTGGTAAAACCATAGACTGAGAACAACTTAAAGAATACAGCTCTGATTGTTCATCCGTGTAGCACAGTTACCTTGACAGACACGTTTCTTCCTTAAAAAACACCCAAACAAACAACAATGAAAGAACCCACACCTTGTACAGATTAAGATACGCGCCGTTCGTGGTATTGACTCAGAGACGTTTACACTCGGGCCAAGCACGGCTGCGATTCATGCTCACTCGCAGGAAAACCTAGTAAGAATTTTTCCATCTATGTGGCCTAACGCCAGGAATTAGCTTGCCCCAGATGTGTTTTCTTACAGCAGCAGTAATAAGGTCTTCTGGAGACTGTGGTATTTTGGGAAAAAATTAATTTTTACCCCATACTAAGATTTTCAGAATTCCCTGTCCTGATATTGCCGTGTGTCCCATTTGGGAATTAGCAGGGCTCCTCCTTTCAACACGATACAAGACAAGATCAGATCGTAACTAGCTGGACTTCTTCAGTATATTTATATTCCCAAAGAAGTGTGCCATTAGACCTTTTTCCTTTGAGAGTTTCTCCATCAAACGTAATGCAAAACTAGCAACATCCATCATTAGGCTGCCTGCTTTGGACACATACAACAATGCAGGCGATAGCTTCCTTTATGCAACCAAACATCCTTAAACAAAACATGGTTGTGCGCAGAGGGTGAAGCGTAAGCTCCTCACTTACAAATAAAAAGCAGTTTACTTCTCTAAGCAGTCTCCCTGCAGTGGGCTGCCCTCTGGTCAACTTAAATTCACAATCCGTCTCAGAGAACCACTTCCTCAGGCTTCAGTGGACCCCTGCCCATTATCTGTAAAACACTTTACAGCGTTTTGCTGAACCTTAGACCTGCCGCCCACCGACCTGGAATTTAAATCAGTTCTTCGAAACCGGGATTCACTGACTGCCAATGGTGCATCTACCCAAAGAAAAAAGCCTCACGTCTTCTGTATGTTGCATGAAGCACACGCTGCACGAAGCATTCCAACATCCCCTTGTCTTGGGGAGTAAACAGGCAGAATCCAATACAGGTAATTTGCTCACAAACTCGGTGAAATGCACATAAAAACAAAAGGAAAAAAATGCTACCGATAGCTGTGCATTTCTAGTTTTTAGTGCAGCCTCTTTATATTTTTTTTCCTTTTCGTTTTTTAAAAGTTACAGCATGATACTTTTACTCCATGACACAGAAAACATTATTATTCCAACTTTTTTTGTAGTTGTTTTGTGGGGGTTTTTTGTTTGTGGTTTTTTTTGTGGTGTTTTTTTTTTTTTTTTACAGTTATGGCCAGTGCAGAAATCAGCCTTCAAAGCCTTGGCCCACACTGAAGCATCTTAACTTTTTCCCCCGTAATGCACGGTGCAGTATTTCATCACCAAGACATTCAGTACTGGGGATTAACTGTTTGAAAATAGGTATCACTGTAAGCCTCAGATACCCAGTTAAACACTTAGCCCTCACAGATCTAAGACCTCACCCTTCTTGCGGTCTCATATACTATATTCAGTCTGTCTTTGTAACGTGGGCCACTTCCACTTCTACAGTTTCAATGGCCTGTGTCACTTCAGCCATTTTCTGTCCTTGCTGTTGCGCCAATACATAATTTACCACCTGCATGATGCTTTGGTCAGAAAGAGTAGAGACGGATGTACATTCCTCAGTAGCTGCAACTGCTTCGATGGCTTCAAGCGTCTCTCCTGTCACTACCACAGTCTCAATCTCGCCACCACCAACGCTAATCTCGGTTTCTTGTTCCTGCATGTCTGCTGCCAAAATGCTGATGGCGTGCTCCACCTGTGTCCCCTGGTTATGAAACTGAAGAGTATCTTTTTCCAGCATAATTTTGCAGGGTACGTAGTCCCTGTGAAACTTGGTCATGTGTTTCCGTAGCGTCCGGGCATCTATGTAAGCTTCATTGCACACTGGACAGACGTACGGTCGCTCTCCAGTATGCGTCCTGACGTGACGCTTCAATGAACGCGCATCGGCCCAGGCTACTCCGCAAGTTAGACATTCAAATGGCTTCACGCCTGTTCTCAAAGGGAAAGCAAGGACAAGATGACCGTCAGTGTTCGTAAACATGCATGAGCAGCGATGAGAAGTGACAGGGAGAACAGCAGTATAAAACAACAAAAGAAATACTGTAACTTTTTCCACGTAAGGAAGAGTGTTCACCATTTCTGTACTACAATATAATGCAAGCAAAATACATTAAATGGTAAGATTTTCCACAAGTGCTCTGCCCAATCTAACATTTTACTTTTAAAAAATTTTTCTTTTCAAGATTCCTTTTAATGCAGTTTCTCCCCTATTTTTAGTGCATATCGCTTAATAAAATTCTAATTGTTTTTTGCCGGCGATGCCTTTCTGAAACCACGTTTTACTTGATAGAATTTGTCACTTACATTCCTAGTCACACTTTGTTTCTGTAAATCTTACTACACAGGTCTCATCAAACCAGCACTTAATGCTAGTTAGCTTAGAACGCCATCTTCGGCTTTTTCCCTCCTCCTCCACACTGCGTGTGTTCAAATACTGCACCCGATGCTTGTATAATCTTATCCTCCCCTACAACGTCTGAGTTCTGTGGTCCGCAGTATCTAACGGGGTGTGTGGGTGGCAACAAAGACTGTTTCAATACTGGGTTTTCCAATTACTGTAGATTTAAGCTAGGTACCTATTAAAGGACACTTTCTCTCTTTAGAAACAAACACAAAATCTTTATGTCAACAGTTAGACAGCTCTTAGATCTATTCATAAGAGCTCTTTAAAAGAAGGCATGCTTCAAAAAAGTGGGGTTTGCCCCAAGATAGGAGTATATATGGACTTCCAACATAGCTGGAACAACCAAATACTCAAAAATCAGTATCATACTTCACACCTAAAGTAAAAATGCACATACTTTTTTTTTTTTTAATTATAAAATGTTTTCATATTTTCCCCAAATATCATATAGTTTACTGCTTGTTATAAATCAAGAAGCTGACTGATTTCCAACAGTGGTCCTTTTTTTAAATTCAGGCCAGTCACTCTCCTGTTTGAAGAATACTTTCTTAGCGGTCTGCACTTTTCAAACTGGGGAATGTTTTACTACATCCCATTCTTTGCCAGATATACATCTTTTAAGCACTTCTACAGAAGTTCCTCTTCCATTAAAGTTCTGAGAAGGACAAATCGTCACTGTCCCTGCGTGTGACTGCAGTTTTAGAAGACCCCAACAGCCACTTTTGGGAATCACTGGAAGCAAGTTAACAAACCAGGACTAGCATAAAACTAACTGGAAAATCTGCAAGAACTTCTCTGCATCTCGCAACACAGGACATACACAGACTCCAAGAAACAATTACCCCTTTCTCCATAATGTTTTTAGGGGTTGAGGGATGTCACGACTACTTGTTTTCTACATACCTTCATGATTGTTCATGTGTCTCCTATATTCCCGGAGTTGTGTGAATTTTCTTCCGCAATGCTCACAAACTCGTTCCAGATTTTGTTTTGCTCTTCCTTTTTTACCATGTGTGGCTTTCTTCACATGTCTTCTGTACAAAGCTTTCTCATAAAATTCTTTACCACATATATTACACCTAAAATGTGTTAAGCGGGAAATCTATTGAAACCATTACTCTATGCTTATGTTATGCTTTTTAAACCAAAATGCACTTTAATTATAGTAGGCAAAGTTTAATGGGAATACTGTCTCATATGACAAGTAGTTCCATAATTAGAAATAATATTGTTAGAGGATTGAGCTACATTTTCTTTTATTCACAGCCACAAAGCTTCCACTTACCATTCTAGATAAGTGAGATCACATACAAAGCATTTCTAACTTCATCAATTATATTTATCCTCTTACAACTTCATGTGTATTAGTTCCAGGATTGTGCCAGCAGGTTAACAGTTGGACCACACTATTTGCAGTCACCCATCCGTTGTCCTCAAGTACTCAAGATCCCAGCCAACATCAATCAATTGGTACTTTAACAAGGGACTAGGCAGTTCCTTGTTGGCTGGCTGTGGATCTGTTTAACCTCATATTCGTTAGTACATTTCAGTCGTTAAATGAATTTCCTCTTACCTATAAGGGTCTGTGACAGAATGAGACTTTACATGAGAATACCAGTCCTTCTTCCAACTATAACATTTTCCACAGAACTGACACTGAAATGGCTTCACACCTAAATGTTTATTCATATGCTGCCGAAGATCTCGAGCTTCATAGAAACTCTTTTCACACCTGTAACAGTAAAGATTTTAGCATCCCATATAAGAAAGATCTTGGTGATCTTGATTTTCAAAGGCACTGGAACCCTCTTCTTTAATGGCAACTGAAGCCTTTGAGAAGACAATACCTATTGTGTCATCAATATCTATATAAAGCACAATCCCTTTCCAAACTAGGGAAAATTAAAAGGAACAGCAGCTTGTCTGGAATGTAACTTGAGGACCTCTGAAACACTTTTGTCTGTTATGGGTAAATATATTCTTTCTGCTATTTTTATGGGCAATAACCAAAGGCAAACCGACCGGAAGACATCAGAAATTTGTATTATACCATATGAACCTATGAGGATAGTAACAGCTGTTTTTTCCCTTAACCAAAGAGGATTAATTAGTGACACAAAGATAACCGGGAGTTGTTGTTTGTAATGCTCAAATGTATTTTTTTTAGAAATTAAAAACCAAATTCAGACTCCTACAAGAAAGCACCTGAAAGTAGTGATACTCATTCTTTAGCTTGCTGTTTGTATACATCTAAACCCAGGCAAATTCCTAGTTTTCCTTCATTTATACCTTCCCATAGCATGACTATATAAAATTACAAATCACTATCTCCTCTTGGTATGAAAACTACATAGGTCAGTCTAATCAGAGATAGGCTTTCTCCCTTTGAAAGAAATTCTGCTCTGCAGGCATCTTTGCCTGATCATCTGCATCTCTTCCTCATGTAACGTCATATACCTGTATGACTCAAGAAAGGACAGAGGCAGAGAAATGCCAGCAAGCAAAGGTGGAGGATTCACTTTCTACAGCTGATCAACCTCTGGAATGAGGGAATCTCAGAATTCCCAACCTCCAGTGGAATCTGAAAAGAAAAAAGTTTCCATACAGGAACAAAACCTTTAATATTACATTTCCTGAAGAACGGGCATTCTGGAGAAGAAAAAAGCCTTCTTTGCTTTTGAGGGGAAAAAAAGAAAAGGAGGAAAGAAAAAAAAAAAAGGGGGAAAAAAAGAAACAAAAAAAAGGTGATGGTCCCTGAGCCACCCAAACAACCTCCTCCTAGGCTGGAAAAACTGACGGCTCCAGTTGTCCTGGTTTCGGCAGGGATAGAGTTAATTTCCTTCCTAGTAGCTGGTACAGTGCTGTGTTGTGGATTTAGGGTGAGAACAATGTTGATAACACATCCATGTTTTAGTTGTTGCTAGGTAATGCTCACACTAGTCAAGGACTTTCCAGCTTCCCATGCTCTACCGACTGAGAAGGCGGGAGGGGCACCAGAAGCTGGGAGGGGGCACAGCCAGGACAGCTGACCCAAACTGGCCAAAGGGACATTCCATACCATGTGACGTCATGCTCAGCATATAAAGCTGGGGGAAGAAGAAGGAAGGGGGGGACGTTCGGAGTGGTGGCGTTTGTCTTCCCAAGTAACCATTACGCGTGATGGAGCCCTGCTTTCCTGGGGATGGCTGAACACCTGCCTGCCGATGGGAAGTAGTGAATTAATTCCTTTGTTTTGTTTTGCTTGCGTGTGCGGCTTTTGCTTTACCTATTAAACTGTTTTTATCTCAACCCACGAGTTTTCTCACTTTTACCCTTCCAATTCTCTCCCCCATCCCAGTGGGGGGGAGTGAGCGAGCAGCTGTGTGGTGCTCAGTTGCCAACTGAGGTTAAACCACGACACCAGTTCAGATGGGGCTTTCAAGGATCCTGGGTTTGCAGATCCACATCAAAAAGTATCACAAAGACCCCTGAGGGTCTTGATTGGGGTTGGCATTTGGTGCTCTCCCCTCAAGGACTGCATATTTGGCAAAGCCATTAGAGAAGTAAAAAACTCAAGCAATCACCCCCCCTCTGACACTCTCACGCACTACTACAATTTAATCGAATACCTACTTCACTGGAAAACTTCCACGAACACTTTAGGAAAATAACTCATGTTAAGCTTTGTTCATCCGGGCCAGAAGCTCAGACTCAAGCCTGGCAGGAAGATTTACATACCAGGCCACCAAACTAGAAAACTGAAGTCTGGTTATTGCTTAGTGAAGCTCTCTAAACCATTTGTGACAACATGAATCATATTTTTAGTAGAGAACCTTCACTGTGGAAGAAATAAGGACCGTGTCTGTTTTGAAGGAGTTGAGGAATCAAAATATCTTCTCTGTCAAGGTAATCTTTTGCATCCATGACTGTACTGCCTTGAGTAAAAAAATTTTTATTTTTTTAAATATACTAATCCTTCAAAACCAAAATTGCCTTCCCTAGCATGTTTCACTAAACAGTTCTGTCCCTGTTGTGGACCCTATGAACTCTATCCTTTGTATTTCTAAGATGGATATTTTTAGCAGTACAAAGCACTAAAAAACATTGCTGACAGAATTAAAGTGAGTTTTCAGCAGTTAGAAAATATTTTTGCTAGTACGCAGCAGCACTACCAGAGATACTTTAAACAATACTTTAGATTAAAGCTTTCATTAAAACCATGAGTTGCATAGAGGCGATCGTATAAATTGTACAACCGTACAACCCCTCTTAATACCGGAGAGAATTTTCCAGAGACTTAATCGACAGTTTGGAAATTAAGCACCATTTGTGCTTTTGCAAAACTTGAAAGGTTCTCCTATAGTCTGCTTGGTCATGGAAAACGTATCCATGTTTTGCTAACGCACTAGGAGACACGCTCTTTCCCGTTACAGAGTTTCTGCTAAGCTAAAGTCCATAATGCAAAGATACTTAAGTGGTCATATAAGTTTTATAATCAAGTTAACTGCAACAGTCAGTGATTCTTCATTTATGATGTTCCTGCAGAGCTGTTTGCTAAACACAGTGTGTATTGCAGAGCACACCAGTACATGACATTGTAGACTGTACGGGAAATTTTCAAATTAAACTGAAATCAACTATCACAGTAAAAGAGGGCAAGAACAGGCTGAAGGCCCTTCACCTCCGACAAGCTTACCACTCTTCTATCTGTCCTACAAGGAAGCTTTAAAACCACATAGCTACTGATTACAGCTACAAGCGCAAACGCACTCATTAAAAAACAACTGTATGAAACTAGAGCTAGGTAACAGTTAAAAAACAAGGTTTTGCTCTCCAATGCATGTATTAGCAAAAGTGCATTTTTTACTCTTACACTTTAAAAGTCTTATTCCAGGCCAGTGAACAGCTTTATCCTACAACAAGGATCTGTTTTTAATCTTTAAAATTACTAGGATCCTTAATGTGAAGGAAAAAAGCCCACCAAAAAAACCCACCAACCAACTTACTGAGTACACTGATATCCACGAACTTCAGGCTTTGGCTGGTGTTTCTTTATGTGTTTACTGAGTCCTGATGCCCTGTGGAAAGATTTTCCACAGATGGAGCAAAGATATTTGGATTCTCCTGACAAAAACAAAACAAAACATGTTACAAAGCCAGGCCTCCATATCGCTAGAGTGCTTTGTGAGAGTGTTTTTTTCTTCTCATATAATTTATCTTAAGTAATCAGAGCAGTGCTAGAAAGAGAAGTTGGTTTAATTACACACAGATGGAATTTTTAAGTGTATTTCGTATGTGCCAATGTAATAATACACAGAGGGGCAAGTAGCAATTATAGATTACTTTATTGCATGTTTTTAAACACAGGTACAACATTGCAGCTACTAATTAGTCTGAAATGTGAACAGCCTAAAAAACTGCCCTCTCGTGTGAAAAAAAACCCAGTTGCCTGTGTTCATATAATATACAACTTCTCCAGCAATGCAGCACTGCTTACAGATGACTTACATCTTGAATTTGTGTAACACCACCTTAAAATAAAAGTTTTCTGTTCCAATTCATCAATTTAGGAGTCCCGAGTACTAATATTAATTCTTTCATTTCTGGAACAAATTGTCTTAACAGAAACAGTCTTTTCCTTTTGATTCCCCCCCAACTCGGGAAACAAGAAACACAGACAATTTCTACACATTACAAATCTAAAAACTCTGCTTGTCTTAAATGATTACATTGTCATCTTTCACATGCTAAGATCTTTCAAGATACCAGGTTTTATAAAATGTCAGTATTAGTACAGCAAGTCTTATAAAACTTACATGGAGATTCCCAGAGATTTAACTTAGCAAGTTTTCCTCTGAAAGGGTAGGCTGGAAGCACAAGTGCTCCAGAACATTCCAGCCTGTTGCCTGTCTTTGTTGAATTGACATGATACAGGCATAAATACGTACATAAAAACATAGGAACAGACCAACCGTGATTCTCTGTTCTTGTATAGAACATTTGCATAACAACACTAAGCTATGGTAAAATAAGCCCAGAAAATAAATGTAAAATGACTACTTACCTCTATCTCAGCTGCCTGACCAGTAGAAGAAAAAGGAGAAACTACTATTATTTTTTTTTAAACAGTTCCTTTGACACTGAAGGACAATGTTAAAGTTCAGCAGCATACAATAGCCAACCAAAGTAAAAGGATCCTCTTTCTCATCACTTACCTGTATGAATGCTCATGTGTTCCTGAAGACTTCTTTTTGTGACAAAAGACTTTTCACACAAGTCACACTTGAACTGTTTCTGTACTTCATGGAGAGCTAAGTGCATTTTTAATCCATGCTTATATGTAAAGGTCTTTCCACAAACCTAAAAAAATCCATATCCGGTGGAACAGGACAAATAAAACTCATTATGTAATAGGTGTTTAACTTCAAACACAACAAAACCTCCTGTATTTCTTGGGAACCAGGACAGCCAAGCCTGTGATTTCACACCAGTGGCAGAACTGGTCCGTTAAAAAAGAATACTCAAGGGAAGACATTCTTCTAGACACAGGAATATGAACTTTCATGATTCAACTTCATTCTAGTTTTCTCAGTCTTGGACTACAAGAGTTTTCATCAGGAATGTTACAGTAGTTTGCCCCATTCTGAAGTGACCTAAATTAACCTAAATTTTAGGACAGAGTGTCAATACTAAAATATCAGGAAAACATTACTAATTTGATTACACAGTAAAAGGACTTTACCTTGCATGCATGTGGTTTTACACCTGTATGTTTGAGCATATGTATTCTGAGAGAATACAGCTTAGGTAGAGTTCTCCCACATATATCGCATATAAATTCCCGTTTAGTTCTCCCTTTCACCGAAGACACGCCTGTCTCTTCTACACTAGCAGCTGCAGTGCTCACTTCAGTCTTCCGAGTGTGCCGGACAAGATGGGCTCGCAGGGAGGCACCATATTGGAATTCTTTTTTACACAACTGGGAAAGAAAATATTACAACTTTACTTTGCATGTAATACTTCAGAAATATTTAAAAAAAAAAGGTTATCAAAGGTTTTAAGTATAGCAATATGATTAGCTAGGTCTATAACCTGACTCCAGTAGGTGTTTTATCTCAGGTTAATTAACAGTTGTAAATTTTGAATTTTGTGGCTACTGACAGAACCACTGATCACTTCCCAGCGAGGCTAACTTCCAGGCTAATCTAAACACAGTTGCAAATTTACTGGTAAGGTTAAAAGTAAAGCCCATGCCATCACTGTCTTGAGTAGCAAGCGTACTTCCATGTCACATGGTGCTGTCAGGCCATGTGGTTGCATCACATTTTACCCCACCCCATCCAGATCAGGGCTGCATCCGTCTCTGAAATCCGTAAGGAAAATAAATACATGTACGAAAAAAGGCAAGAAAAATAATTACTAATGTCATTACTGTATGAATTTTCATAAAGAGGGAGGTTTACAGACAAAAAAACCCCAACTTACTGGGCATTTATAATCTTTAGATCTTTCATGTTTCAGTGTGTGCATTATAAGTGCATAGCGCCGCTGGAACACCATTCCACACTCAGTGCATTTGTGCTGAGCTTCTACTTCATTGTTTTCCGTGGTCTCTCTTTTGGGCTGTTTCATTTTTTTCCCTCTTTGTACCAGCTTCATGGCAACCTAAGTTGGAAAAACATAACCCTTGAACGAACTTTACTACATTGTAGTTCATACGTCCTCTGCAAGTTAGTACTAAAAGCTGATGTTTCTGTGTGTTACTATAATACCACCTAATTTTGCTCAGTTTACTTAGCTGCTAGAAAGTTACCCCCTTTCAGTTCACTGCAAAGCTACAGATCTCATGGTGGGTGAAAAACTGGTCTTGTATTAAAACCATAAACTGATTATAATTATAGGCAGACAATGACTTACCAGTTCAGAGACAACTAACTGCTCAGTCCTGAGTAACTGCCTAAGTGAGAACTAAGGGATAGTTACAGAGGAAACACAAAGTACAGTCAGTCACAACTTCTATCAAATGTTTCCAACCCTTTCCTCAACTCCAACTTCCCTTTTCAGGATTTAGATTTGCTTTACTACAAAAGTCATCAGATTAATTAATTTTTACCAGCCAGCAAAAATTGAGTTATTAATAACCTGTAAAAAAAATTTACTGTATTTAAGCAAAGTTCTTTCTGGTTAAGAGCGTTCCAGCTTTACTGGTGTTTTTTTTGTTAGGCACTGGTGTTTTCTTGTTAGACAGTATTGGCAGTGCTACCTGGAGCTCATAATTTCATTTTCCTTTGTAGAAACTTGCTGTCAAATTCCTTAAAAGCCAAATTGTAAGCGAACAGGCTGAAATTTCCTGTATCAGGTATCTCCCCTGCGAGCTTCTGAGAATAAGACAAGGGAAAAAAGCACAGGCATCCCCATTTCTTTTTCCTGTTCTCTCAACAAGTGAGGTATCTAACAGTTTTTGTAAACATGCTAGCCCTTCCATGTCTCTCAAAAACAAACTGGAACTCAACACGTGGACAACATTTTAATTTTTTTTTTTTTAATTTTGCTGTTGCTCTGAAAAACTTATGCAAACTCGACTAAACTGTGAAGCCACAAAAATAATTTTGTTCAGTAGATGATTAATAAGAGCTTGGAAAATAATCCCTTCATGCATAGCACACTTCATCCCCAACATCTCCGTGCCAACTGCAATTACTGTAATTCAAAAGTCAGCAGCATTTTTCCTGTAGCCTCTCTTCCTTATTATTCTTCCAGCATCAAAACTGGGAACTCAGGAAGGAGTATCTCCTTCCCAATCCTTATACGACATCCAGTGCCATGGGGGGGGAGGTTGATGGATGCATGAGACAAAAATGCCAAAAGCTATGAAATGAATTAGGAAAGCAGAAATCTATTCCCGAGTCCAATTCGGAGCAGTTATCTAAACCAATTTCTTTTTTTCCACAGGTAGCCACTGTCTGTAGACCTCATCTGTCAAAGGGCCAGATTTAAAAACTGCAAAATAAGTTAACAGGAGCTGTTCCTGAAGGTAGATATTCCCCCCGCCAAAAGAGAACAAAAACTTGTCATTCTCCAACCATCATAAATGGGTTGCTCAAATATTGTGATTGTGCTAGTTTTAACATCTGGGTTTTAAGTTGTCCATCTGTAAAAGGAGACTAACACTACAGTTTCTACCTACAAGGGTGTTGTAATGATAACAAATTAACCCCCTGCGTGTGGAACTGGTGGCTCTAGTATGTAAATGTCTCACAGAACACCTCTGGAAATTAACAGTCCGTAAGATTTAGCCAACGTGCAATGAGTAAGGCAAAGTGTACTCTGTCACAAAAACAAATGTATTAACGCGCAGTGAGGTGAATGTCAGCTATCCATAGGCACTAAAAGAGGAAATGCTCCTGAAGGGGAAAAAGGAAGAAGACCATTTCATCAAAAAAAAAAAAAAAAAGAATTGAGAAAACTAGTTCAATTCATTTGTATGTCCCAGTGCTAGAGTTTTTAAAAACCAGTGCTCTTTGAACCCTTTTTTTTTTTAATCTGACACCAGTCTGAAGGTAGCAGGACTGCACTATTGTGACTTATGACTACGTCTTAAGATCTACATAGGATGTCAAATTTTTCATCCCCAATGCTGTTTTCAAGTCTTAACAAATGTAGGGTCTCACTTCTCTAATAGATAAATACATTTGTCTATGACTGACATACACACATGCTAGTTAAGAATTAAATTCCCAGATCATTAAGAATTTTAGGGAGGAGATACACCTTCTGTCCAACCATAAGAAGCTGTGAGAAGATACTCAAGCTGGGCTGAGGTCACTGAGCATTCTAAAGATCTTCAGTATGGAAGGAATTTTGACACCAATGGTTTTTAGTTTGTGGTTTGGTTTTTTTTTTTTTGCACAACTGTCACACCTTAGAAGTTACTTTGGTTTGCAGTAATGTTAATTGCTCAAAAAAGAAAAACATTTCCCAGACAGTGCTTGGAATTGGGAAACAGTCTTTTCAGATTGGTCTCGAAACACCGGACGATTACTGACACCAGGCCTAAAGACATAGAATACCTGCTGTATTGCAGATTTAGGATTTGTCTTTCTATTTTGCAGTTTTTTTTCAATTCCTTTATGCAATCTGATATATCCCCCTTCACTAACAGAACGCTGGCGGAGCTTGCTTTTGTAAGTATCATCTTGGCTGGAAGCTAGGCTTTCTGGTTGTGAAACTGAAATGCTCTCTTCTTTACTTTGCCTGCCACGTTTTTGCTTGAGTGTTTCTGAGGAGTCTTCAGAAGCAGTGTCCACATTTGCTTTACCGCTTTCATTTTGAGCTGTCTCAATTTCCGTTTGACTTTGTGTGTCCATGGCTTCCGCAGCCGATGGCTCAGCCTCTACGACAGACACGGTGCTATTTGAAATGCTCTCCAGCAGCTGCATCTTGATGTAGTTTTCAGTTGTTTCACACTGCTCCACAGGCTTCGAAAGATCATCCGGAGCAGCCTCTGCAGGCTCTGGGGGCAGGAGGTCAGGCTGGGGTGCTGCTGCCTCCTCTGTCCCAGCAGAGGAAGGAGCTCCATTCACAGCTACTGGCACTTCACTGGCTGCGAGCTTAGGTTGCTCAGCACCGTCCACGGGCTGCGTCTCAACTTCAGTCTGCTCTGCTAAATTTTGTGTTGTCTCTACTGTTTGAATATCTCCCTTTTGGTACACTGTAATTTGTTTCTCTTCCATCTGTTTGTGCACGTTTTCACAGATTTCGAGGACCTCTGACATGAAGAGATGCCGGGCAAGCATGGCCACTTCTGCCATACTACAGAAGTCAAAAGTTAATTCTGAAGTATAAGCAAATTCCAACAGAGGCAGGAAACTGGACTTGCAGAACCCTACCAGGAATAGAACAAGAGATTAGAGCAAACACTGATGACCCCGAATTACACCAAAATATCCCATGACGGATACAACAGTTCACCTTTGATATGGTTAAGTCTGAAATTTAGAGCGAAACACACTTGCAAGTAACATTGAAGCCCCTCAACTGGGACTCAATTAATTGTCATTTACACAAAAGCATCCTCCTTGTATATTTTCTACGTGGAAGTAAGCTCAGGCAACTGTTCCAATAAGTAAGTAGAACTGAGGTAGTTTCACAGTGAAATTCTTTAGAAGAATGTTTCAAGATGCTGGGAGAGCCACAATATTTTTGAAGGAGCTTAACCCTAATTTAACCAAAGTCTTTCTGGACCTGCTACATTCAGAAAGTAGTCAGGACTTAAGTAACAACTGACGTGGCAGAAAAATAAGACAGGAAAGTGGCTAATGAAAAAAATCAAGATACTGATATATAGATAGAAATGCTTAAAAATAAGCATTTGGTATAATTTTCCACAGTTCTGTAAATCATAAATCAAATATTTAATTTGGGGAACCTTCTGGACCATCATACTAGCAATCTATTGTTCATGCATGTCTATTGTTCACGCAGAGACAGACACAGTTAAGAACTAATGAGAAAGCAACACAGTAGGCATATGTTCTGTACAGTATTCTTCATCACTACAAAGCTATTTTTAGAACATTTATTTTACAAACGTCTCCTATCTTTAAGGTACCAAAAGGTTTGAGAAATAAGCAGAAACATGTGTAACAGTGTTTCACAGACATAAGACACAATTTAGTATTTGTTCAGCTAAACAGCTCTCTGAGAAGCTAAGTCAACATCCCCTTTTGATGAATTCAAGCATTTGATTATGTTCCCTTTTTTAATGTTTGTGACTAATACAAGGAGAAAACACACCTAAGCAAGGTAAAAACCAATCCAAAGCTTCTCAGAAATTTTAAGATGAAATCCCATAGTCCATTCAATACGGAAGATCAGATTATGCAAAACCAGAGAGATCACTTTAGCATTAATATCCACACAAAATACTTTTAGATTAAAAGAGAGAAAAAAGCAAGATAAAATATTTGGTTGTCTCGAACACTCAAAAAAGACGGAATCAAATACTGTACACCTTACTTAGGATATTACGATTTTCTAGCTTTGAAACCCACAACAATTCACCTGACAGATCCACTACAGCTTCATGACTAGAGACAGCTCCCTTTTCAATGAAGAGCTCTCGGAAGTACTCGCTGTTGGCTGCCAAGACAGATTTGTGAGCTTTGTACTCCTCTCCTTCAATCAGCAGAGTCACATCACAGAACTGATTGGAAAGCCTCTGCTGATTCAGTTGGTTTAAGACTGACAGACAATGTTTGGAAGATGACTGCTTCACAAGGCCCTTACTGTCAACCTGTCATAAACAACATTATGAGAACTTCATTACATTTAGACTGTGCCTTTATAAGCATTCGCACTGAAACACAGAAAAGAATTATTTTCTGCAACCGTACAATCAGTTCAAACCTGTATCATATACAGCTTAACTTTACTATTGTTTGCTTTCTTTAAATGCATCAAGTTTCACCCTCCCTCCACAGTTAAAACAGACAGCTGGAAAAAATGAGAAGACACGGATATTCAAACAGTTCTTTGACCGTTATTTGTCAATGCTACAGTCCGAAACGGTTTCTAGATTCAAAAGTCTTTACATGCATATGAGCCCCCAGTTATCAACAAGAATTTATATATAAATATAGCATCATTTATTAAGGAACAGATATAGATTCCATGAGAATCTTGTATGTGATTGCTTTACAACTTATACTTTTGCCACTCATTTTCCCTTGGGTCCTATATTTATAAATAGGAGTTGGGGTGATTTTATTTTCCAAAGATGACGTACTATGATTAATTTTATGTCATATATACCAATAACCCGTTTCCACATATTGACTATCTTTGGCAAAATTTAGGTCATCTTATTATTACAAGATTATCACAACAAGGGAAAATAAGTATGTGACTAAGAACGCATTAACAAACATGTTAAATACATTCAGATGTAAACAATGGTACTCACAAATACAAGCTCATGCTTCGCTATTGGCTTCTTCTTCACAGGCTTTGGGGATGCAGCTGGGATTGATGCCGTATTACTCAATTCATCATCTGTTTCATTACTGTCTTCATGAGATTTTGCATCCAGTCCTAGTTCCTCCAGCATTTCAGAAGGATCTGACAGAGATCTAGAGCGATCTAGCTTTTCCTGGCACTTGCTGCATTCTTTAATGTAATCTTTAACCTGCTTAAGAATACCTAAGAAAAATTAATGGAGCTTAATTAGGTTTCTAATCTTCATTCAATTTACCTTAAACACGTAATTAAATATGTAGGTGATTAGCAAAACAGTATTACACACTTACTGAGAAAAATGAAGTCAGTCACCTACACTTTCCTTCTCTGACTTCTTTTTACTCGTTCTGCTTTGCTCACACCATTGTATGATATTGTATGTTACTACTGTAATCCATTGTTAATTTGAGATAGAACATTTAGATCATCACTATATCAAGCAGACCCTCCTAGAAAGATTTTTAAGGCTAGAAAAAAATATTTGTATTTATACATTCACCCTAAGAATCCCAAGACAATGAAAGCTGTAACCTAGCCCTGAACTTAGCCCACACAAGTGGATCTCAGCTTGTCCTTACTGAAGGGGAGAAGAATTGGAAGGCTCACCTAAGGGCTTTCGCAAAATCGGGACCAACTGCGTTATATGCAATGATGCTGATATGTATTATTAACACCTATTTAAATCAATTGCTTATGATTTTGGGATTTAAAGAAATTAATTTTCCACCAGTACTTTAAGCGGTGTAACTAAATAATTTTAAATACTCAATAGTTCCTAACCTCAGGGTCCTCTTCTAGGTACCAAGGTATCTTCGGTGTACGGCTTTCAACCCAAATTCATTTTCTTCACTAGGACAATATAAACGCATACATAACAACAGCCACGTCTCCATAGTTCAAAATATCTAGCACAGCTCAAAAACTTGGCTGACACAGAGTTAGACTTGCACTGCTCACACCTTTTCAGAGCGTGAGATGCGCTATCATTACATACGTATCCTGTAAGGATCAGGAAAAACACAAACTTCAGGCAACCCAAGACATTCATGCCCGTTTCAAACATTTTTACGTTTCCTTGATTTCACCTAAAACCAGGGCTAGTTCTCAGGACAGGAGGTCTCTGGTCTTCAAATCACATATCTAACACCCTTCCTGGCCACCGGGCCATACTCCAGCCCATTGCTTCCCAGTTACAGAGAAGACAGACACAGCAGACTGGCAGCCATCTCAGGATGATGACTGGGTCAAAGCTGCTGTCCACCAGCAGCGGAAGGGATGCTGGGGAATAATGGCAGGGGATTCCCCTGGCATTATAATGGCAGGGGAAACCAATGTTTTAAAGGAGACACAGATAAGAAACGTAACGCTTGAACTGAAATCAGGGAATAAATTTTAGTATTCTCAGTGCAAGAGAAATAAGAGAATATAGGTTGTGCAAATAAAGGTAACCAATAAGATCAAAAGATGCAGAATACAGAATGCCCTCTTCTGACGAAGAGAAGATACACTGAGGTCCATTAAGGAAGCTTCCAGCCTAAGATGGCTGAAGAACGAAGCACCTAGATGCTAGAACAGCCCAACACTGGGCAGACGACGAGAACCCAGATAAAGGCAAGGAGACCACCATCCAAAATGGATGTAGCAACTTTGAGACACCAAATCCTTTTTCACATCGAAGATCTTCAAGTCAATGAGGTCTGGACTGGAAGGATGGGCCGCAGCTGGAGCCAAAAGCTTCCAAGTTAAGATAGGGAAAACTAAAGCTGAAATGACAGACTTGCTGACTGATGGATGAAAAAAAGCAGAACAAGGGAAGCCGTACAAACAGAAACTGGGCCCTGGGCAACTGAAAAGCAGGATATTTGTTTAATGGATACATCAGACTAAAGGCAGAACACCAGATCGAAAGGGAACGCAGATATCAAGTCATTGGCTCAGCCGAAAGAAGGCCCTGCTTGGGAATTATTGATGTTCAAGCACTGGTGTTTCTAATGGCTATAACATCACTCAGGACCCACCTGAGAATTCGTTTGGTCTTTTCGGCTTCTGATTGGAAGAAAGAGACACATACAACAATGAGTGCAAGGACTACGAACCATCACCGGCAGCTCTGCTATTTAAACGTGAACACCATCCACATGCTAGTTGGAAAAGGCATTACGAGGTCAAAAGCTGAACGCGGTCACGCGGCACGGATTATCGCCCTACACTAGGCATACCAGTTGGGAAATCGCTACCTTAAGCGGGTTGCATGCGACACCTGAATGGGGACAGCCACGCTCTGCGTTTCCATATATTCAAACTACCACTACTGAGTAAGAAGCCACAGGACAACCTGCTGACCAAGGTGCAGCTGGCACAGCGAAGCCTGCCTCGCAGTCGCAGTGACCCACAGCCGCCGCCTACAGACGGTGTGCTTTGAGACGCGGGGTGCTCAAAGGCACCCG
>NW_008824655.1:235604-242290 GCF_000699105.1 Pygoscelis adeliae
GGGGGAGGGAAGAAGCTCGGGCAGCAGCAGCAACGGAAAGACAAAATGGCTGCTGCACAAGAGGAAGTGAGGTCAGAAGCCCGCGCAACATGGAAGGGGGTGGGAGGAGGGGCGTGTGCTCCGGGAAGGCGCAGCTCGTAGGGGGAATGAAGCCGCCATCTTGGAACCGGGCAACGGAGAGGCCGGGCGGAAGGCTGGGGACGGCCATCTCAGAGCCGGGCAAAGCCTGCGAGGGCGGGCGCGGCCGCGGCGCTGGGAGGAGGGGGCGCTCCTGAATAAATACCTTGATAGCCCTACCTCCGAAACGGGGAGCCTCCGCTTCAAAATCGCCTCGGGGGTAGGAGCTACGAGAAAAGTGGAAGTGTGATTTCACGGTGCAGTGGGAGCAGCACGACGGGTGGCAGCTGCGCCGGCAGGGGCAGGGCGGCACAGCGGCTGCGTCTGGGTGTGTTGAGCGTGCTCTTTTTTGTCTGTGAAAGGAAAGGAGGAAAGTCTTTTGAACTTCAGCCGCTGGTTTTCCTTGTCCGAGTTCCGAGCTGATACTGTTCCACGCTCCTAACAGAGGCGTGAAACGCAGGAGCCGCAGGACGCCCGCGGCCGGGCAGGAGCCGAGCCAGCAGCGACCCTTCCCCCGCGCTTAGTACTTGCAAGATGGCGTCTGGAGTACTGTGGTCGCCCCCGAATACAAAGATACTGAGCGGATGGGGCGAGTCTGGCAGAAGGCCGCGAAGGTGGTCAGGGAGCAGAGCGTGAGGGACAAGGCGAGGCTGAGAGACGGGCTTTTTCAGCCTTGAAAAGGGAAGGCTTTGTGAGGACCTTGCTGCTGCCCACAGCTACCTCACTGGAGGATACAAAGATGGAGGCAAACACTTCTCAGAGTTGCATAGCAAGAGGCAACAGGCACAGGTTAGAACACAGGAAATTCTAGTTACAGATAAGGATTTTCTTATCTTTTTTTATAAACTATGGTGGTGGTCAAATACTGGAACAGGTTGCGGAACATCTGTCTTCAAAGTTGTTGAAGACTCAGCTGGATACAGCCCTGAGCAACCCGATTTAAACAGACACGCTCTGAGGAAGGGGTTGGACTAGGTGATCTCTGGAGGCCCTTTTCAACCTAAATTATTCTGTGGGTCGATGAAAAATTTAAGTATTCCGTTTTTAGTGATAAATACTTAATAGGGGATCAATTGCATTGCATTAGGTAAACCCAAGGACTTTATTATTTAATTCATTGCATGATGTTTGAGCTGAATAATGTGCAGTTATACCAGGTTAACACCCTGCTCTGAACAGCCTGCCTCGCTCACTTGAAGCATAGCTTGCGAGAGGAGTCACCCAATGGGCTGTTATTCTTTACTCCATCTCACCGTATCAGTCAGAACTCATGAATAAACAGCAAGGATGAGTAATCTTAAAGCATTTCTGTGCACCTCTACAGTAACAGCAGGCAGCCAAAGCCTGCAAGCTTCAAAGCATTAATATTGACTTACTAATTAGTCATATCTGATAATCAATTCCTATATATCATTAATGGTATTTCAAGCAGATTGTAAAAGCTCATCTTCACTTTCAGCTCTTTAGCTGAAAACTTTCACAAACACACGTGCAGTGTACCAGGTACGTTATACAAGACAGGGATATAATAAGGATTTTACATAGTTGTCACTAGCATAGGTAAGTTTCAGTGTTTTCAGCCTTTAGTTTTAAATGATTAAAAATTCCTTTCTCTATAACAAGCAGTTTTCCTTCTCCTTGTTTCCTCTAAAGTTTCTGGCTACTTCACTTTCAAGTGCGTTAACCAGTTTAAAAGTCTTCAATTTAATTCTAAACATGAATAGCTCCTATGCTTTTTTTTTTACAGCAAAAAGCGTAATTGTTTGGAAGATAATGGTGGAAATTCCACTAATGTAATGAAGCTAGACCTGTTTTAAATGGGTTGCAACCTTCATCCAGACCTGTATCTATTTTATTAAGAAACCCAAAACAAATTATGATATAACTCAAAATACAACCCATAACCCAAAGTGCCCATTACAACCATTGTGTTCTTTAAAGCCCAGAAGAACTGCAGGAAGCAGATCTATGAAAAGACAGCTGCTTTCTTGACTAGGATAGTAAGATAACAAAGTTAACGGGCATTAAGATGTGGCATCAATAAATTGAGAAGTATCTGATCCAGAAAATAGAGAAGGTTCTTTTTCTCCTATGCTTCTAGTAAGTCAGAGGACATTGCTTTGCCAAGGCTATTACTGTCCATCAAAACTTCAGCAAAGTTTGGGTGCGCTGTCTATATACTGTAATTACTGAAGTAGGTAGATATATATACTTCACATGAAGAATTTATCAAATGGCCACTCCCTCTAGAGGTTGGAGGGTGGGGAATTACTCAGGGAACCTCTATATGCATCTGGAAGTTAAGTATGAACCTAAATGGGCTTGAAGTAAATGTATACCATCAGCTGCATTTGAAGCTCAGTCAACCTGTTACCAGTGTTGCAAGTGCTGCTAATTAGATCATAATTGCAGAAGAACAGCCATACTGGGTCAAGAAACCCATTTGGCTTAGCGAGTGAGCGCAAGGCAGGACCTTCACAGCCATTCTTTTCCTGACAACAGCTTCCAGCAATCCATGGTTTTTTTACTTCCCGACCCAGGAGTTGCATCTGAACCTTTGCGTGTAACAGCCATGTGGTCTGTGAAACCATCCATTCACTTTTTCCAACCAATTTCTCCTTTTATCCTCTACAACACCTTGCTACGTGCGTTCCAGAACGCAAGAAGTGCATTAGCCTTTTTAAGTCACTTACGGTACTGCTTCACAGTTCACTGCTTTAGTTCGCACCTCTGAACTTAGAAACCTTTTTATGCCATTTGACATAGATGTGGAATAAACTTGTACTCCTGTACTGTTTTGTCCTTCAGGCAAAAACAGCTTCTCAAACATCAGCTCCATCTTCCCTGCCACCTGGGTCATTCATTAAAGACTTACGAGATGTGTGCTATACAGGAGACTGTCTAACAAACCAAATGTTTTGTGACAAGATGTTTTTCGGTCTGCAAAACCAGGCATGGTTATTTCATAGATTAATTCTCTTCAGTATATCTCACGCAGTTGAAGAGAACATGGCACAAGCTATGAAAGTTAGTGAGATATTTATTC
Source organism: Pygoscelis adeliae (assembly GCF_000699105.1). Classification (NCBI taxonomy): domain Eukaryota; kingdom Metazoa; phylum Chordata; class Aves; order Sphenisciformes; family Spheniscidae; genus Pygoscelis; species Pygoscelis adeliae. The sequence continues at coordinate 238,768 of NW_008824655.1, forward strand.
AGCATGACTAACAGTTCGGCAAGTTAGCGCTTTCCACCAACACGGGGAGCAGAAACCTTGACTGGTTTCACAATCTTCTGCTTAGGTGCTGCCTTTGTAGGAGCCTGTAGAGAAATAATAAAGTATGAGTAAAGAGAAGCAATTCATCTGCAGTCCTGAAAGTGTCCCTGTGTGTTTAAGATTCTTGACAGAAATTGGGCAACTTAGGTAAGATTAAATTACCATCTATCAGATTAGAATCATGTTAGCAGATTGTTACACACATACCGCTGTAAGCTTACAACGTGCATGATGCCAACATATGGTATTAATTCATAAGTAATAATGAAATAGACGCTAGCATTCATCAATATATTGTTACCAAGTTCCTAGACAGTGAAGATGTTGTGTCCAGACAAGTTTTTAGCTATCGAGAATCCCTGACGTATGGTGAGAAAGTTGTTTTACTGTAATATTTATTTCTTCTGTAAAAAAGGTTCATTCTATTCAGCTGTTGGGGTATGTTTAACTTTAGTACAAAAGTTTGGTCAAGGTGCTTCCAGATCAAAATAAATAAGCAAATGCTTCTTCCAAACACAAATGGGAATTTCCAGTTAAGCACTGCAACAGAATGTCGTGTTACAACACGGTGTATGCCATTTCATTATTTCTATCCACCCATTGCATCTTACCTTTGCAGCAGAAACAGCCGTTTTCTTGGTTGCCTGCTTAGCCTTCTTGGCTTCTTTTGCAGCCCTGTTAATTCAGAGGAAAAAGGGAACAGTTACCGGTGTCTGCCATTCACTCTTTCTTTGTCTCAGCACTGTAAGAACTCCCTAAGATCACGAAAGGAATGCATTATTTCAGGTTTATCCTCTGCATTCAGTACCCTCTAGGGAGACGACTGCAGAGACAGCAGAACTGTGTGTGACAGAAGTGGTATTTTCACAAAGGGAGAGGGCAAGAAGAGACCTTTCTCTGCTGCTACTATCTGTTGCTGAGATTACTCAGTATTACCTCCAAATATACTGATTAAAAAAACCCAAACACCAAACCCACAAAAAAGCTTATAGAACATGGAGCTCATCTAGAGTTTAAGCTCTTGTATGAAAAGCATTAATCATCTTTGAAAAGCCTGGGACAGCTCCACTTATCTCTGATTTCTCACCTAATAGCTTGTTCCCTCTGTGCCTTTCGTACTTCGGGCTTCTGATTTCGTTTAGCCATAATCTCAGCTAACGATGCACCAGTGATAGCCCTCTGAAACTTAACAGCACGACGCGTGCGCTTCTTCTGTATCTCTTCCTAAAATGGCAGAAGATGAAGGCAGACAATTAGTATCACAAGACATTAAATAAAAGGCTAAAGACAATTATAGAAACAAGCTGCTATTAAGATTGAAGCTATTATAAAACTGTATACAGAAGTAGAGTTTTACTCCTCACTTTGGAGGTAACCGATTTCTTGATTTGCCAAAGCAGACTAAAAAAAGAAGAATGTATTATCCTTTGCAAGGTATTAAAATAATTTTGGAGAATGTCAGAAATTCAGGCTTCTGTAACTCCCAGAAAAAAAAGGGGGGAAGGATAAAGTCCACTTTGATGGAATCTTCTGAAAGCAAGACACTTCCCACCTCTTTCAAGTGGGATCATGGTGCTGGACAGCAGCATAAGCCATTGAGCATCAACTTTCCTTCTCCAAACAAACTGCTAAAAATGTTGACTTGTGACACGTATGTAAGCCTTTCTAAATACTCTTTTGCTGTGCAAGTTTAAGGAAGAGCACTGAAAAGCCCTCATGCTACTTGCCTTATTAGTTTATCTTTTTCATGCAATGACAACTACATAGGAAAGACCTCCTACTACGTTACAGCCCAAAGTTTTCAAGAAGGGTACGTGAAAAGTTCCCCCACCCTTTAACCCCCAAATCATCTGTTTGGAAATAGGATCCGCCAGATTTTCAGCTCTCTAAGCTATCGCCATTCAGGAAGTTCACAAGTCCAAACTTTTAGAAAGTCTACCGATTAACCAGCATTACCCTGCTTCTGTAAAACCGATTTTTTTACAACAGAGGCCATTCATACAAGTGTTAAAATCAACTGTGTTTCTGAGGGAGCCCTCAAGGAAGCGATGTAACACAAATACAATGCTTTTGCTGAACTGGTTACCTTTTAAACACAAAGCAACATACAAACTCATGTAAATGCACTCACATTTTCATCACTACTGGCCAGTCTTCATCCTGGTTATATGGGTCATGCTTCCGCTAAACACCAGCATATTCGAGTTACCTCTACTCTAACAGACCACTGACCTCATCTTTTGATGGAAAACTTCAGAGCAGCATTAGTTGGTGTATACTTACTGACTGTCCTTTCTTGTGTTTACGCCTATACAGAACAGTCCAGTTGATTTGACGGGGGTTTCTCTTGGAAAGGAATGCAGACTCACATTTTGCATTCAAGAACTGAAAAACCTGGGAAGATGAAGTATTTTGAGTAAGCTTTGTTTCTGTGAAAGACATTATCACAGTTTACATTAACATATCAAGTAATTCTTTGATTCAGTGTTTTTCAACAGCTATGCTTTTCTATTTCTTTACACAGCTCTGACAACCCAAAATTTTAGAACATAATTTGAAAAAACTTAAACTTTGGAATTTTGTTCCATCAATTAAACCGATCTCTTACAAGGCATTCCATTACAAGGAAGTTTCCAGGCCTAATTTAGTTCTCTCAGAATAAAGCCTAACATTACAGCTTTTGTTTTCATAACACAATGAAGCAGCTTACTTCTTCTGAGAAAAGCTCAAATTACCACTTGCTCCCATTGCTGCACTGTATTCTAGGCGCAGCACGAACAGCCGTGTCCAGCATCATACTTTTCAAGTGTCTGTCCTCAAGTAACTACGTGCTTCCTGTATGTGTAAGCGATTCAGAACTTGGCATAAGGAACACATGGAGACCAATACTCCACCCAATTCCTTCTTGCCTAGAATAACAGGCAGAATTAGCAGGCTGATTTATTAGTAGCCATACAATTAAATTTGAAGTATAAACAAATTCCCAGGAGAGCACCTGAGAATTCAGTCAGTCCATCTACTTAGCTATCATTTACCAGGAGATTGTGTACAGCAAGACTACTGTATTGGGGTATCCAAAACCCAAATCCTCCTTTTGCAGATATGAATAGCGTACTTCTGTTTATGACAGCCCTATCTGCATGACATATGACAGCCTGAATGGGCTCTCCTCCCTATTTTATCCCAATCATCCATCCCCAAAGTATTGCCAAGTCCAGCTGTTTGCCTCAGCAACTCTAAGCATTAGATACAGAATGTCTAAATAGCATTTTCGACAGAACTTCGGTACTTTAGACCAGACGCCTTGAGACAGCCTGCCCAAACCACAACCTAAAACCCGACTCAAACGCCCAAGCCACAGCACACGCACGGTTCTCCCGCGGACCAGGTCTGACGTTAGTCGTGACATCTGGACACCGACGGAAGCACGGCGATGCTGTTGTCATACCGCCCAACACAAGCG
>NW_008824655.1:243706-246502 GCF_000699105.1 Pygoscelis adeliae
CAGCCTTGCAGAGGTAGGCCAGGAGTTGAAATAAGGTCCCTTTTTCCTACAGTGGGGGGTAGAGAGATCTTGGGGGACAGCTCCTCCTCTGAGGGTGCAGTTTCTTGCTTCCTGCAGCTATGTCTGAAAGGGTGGTGCGTTTTAATAATGCAAGTCTGGCTTTGGAGGCTTAAGGACTCAGTCAGTGAGCAGAGGCCTGAACAAATATTGTGAGCCTCTGAGGTGGGAACCTCATTGTGTCTACTGATGTACGTACCTGCCAAACGAGTAATAAGCAATTCTGAAACTTTTTCCTGGGTACTGAGAGCCTGTTAGGAAAATCTCATTCCCTAACTATTATACCAATTAGTCTTTATAGTGTGAAATTGTATTAATTTTCTTAATGTATATATATTTATATCGTTTACATTTTGTACTGAATAGTTGTGCTTAAGCAAGCAAACTAAAGGACCCCAGCTCATCACAAGAAGGATAGCACACACACCCCTGCCCCGAGATAAGGACCTCTGATTCTCAGAATCTTAAAGCTGTCCGCGAAGGGTAAAGGACACCCCCTGAACAACGGAGATGATAATACCAATATCCTAGCCCCTCCAACACGTCTGTGAAACCCTCCCATTATCTGGTATCATAGATAAGTAACTATAGCAAAACTGACTCCAGGGTTGTCTAGATCAATAGAGAAGCAGGTGGATAACGATGCCATAGAAATATAGTTGCTTTGCGAATGGTAGTGTGTGTTAAGTAGTGATTAGTCAAATTGTGTTGTACCTGATCGCTATAAAGGTATAAGAACCACGTGTAAAACCACATTCGGGGTGCCCCAGTTTGAATGGGACACCTCATGCGCATGAATAAAAGAATTACTCCTGTGATGCTATTCTGTGCGTCCTAGCCTCTCTCCTCAGTCAGCACAGGCCAGTTGCAAATTTTCATGACAAGCCCTTGGATAAACGGGCAGATGCAAAATTCCTCTATTTAGTTGACCGAGTGGTTGCAGAGGTGGCTACTAAAGTGAGAAACATGCAGTACCTTCTCCCTGAACTTGCAAAGACAGGAATGTGGCTGTTTCTGGTACTGCTGGCTCAGCCTTGCTGCTCTTCAGAGCTCTTTGGGTGGCTGTGGGTTTGAGAAGCAAAGGAAATGTAATAAATGTCATTGGAGATGCTTCTTAGAAAAGCATATTCTCTAGTTGACAGAATGGTACACCAAAAATGTTTGTCTCCATCCTTAGCATAACTGAACCCTTAAAAGCCTGCAAACTGTAAGAGTATTGATATATAGTACATGTTAAGGTAAGAACACTATTCTGGAACACACTGCTGAAAAAGGTGGCGTTATTTACTGAGCAGATACCAAGAGATGAGCAAGCATTAGAATGGTGTGCATATATAAAACACACAGCAGAGGCTTAATATATTAAAAATATTATTATTAGCAGGTGTCACCATGGGTACCCAGTGATTTAAGTTCCCCATAGATGGCAAATGTTTTCCTCTTAACTTTATATAGTAACAGTTTTTGCATAGAACATTTTAATTGTGTGTTCTGTTAATTAAATGATATGCTAGCCTATTCAGAATTTGCTCCTGCCCTAATGTCACCTGTACTGTAGTACGGCTATATGAATGGGTTCTTTGTTCTGACTTTTCACTAGGAACTTTGCTGGAATATGTAACGTTTAGCCTATCAATACAATTTGAGGACACAAGCACCAAAATCCTGAGGTGAGATGCACTGAAGGATTTGGCCAGTGAAGTCTTGGAGTGGCATCTTTGGCTCTGAATTAGACACATTCCCTACCCAATAAGTTAAATACTTAAGATTATGTTTCGCAGCAGCCAAACTGCTAAAAGGACACATATCTTAACATATCTGATAGGAAATTTTAAAGGGAGGGTTGAATCTTAAGTTCGTTTGTTCTCTGAAGTTTAAGCATTCAACTTCTGACAGCAGAGAGGTGTCAGTTTTGGTTTCACAGGTTGAAACCTCTGTGTTGAGTTTGTACCTAGATTGCCCTTTTAAAAAAAAAATGGTGTAGGCTAATATTTTTTCTTTGAAATACAGAGAGAGAGAAAGGGAAAGAAGAAAACTGCAGACTTTTATTCAGTGGTCTAGCTTTTAGAGGACTTGTTTGTGGTTAAGGGTGTTTCTTTTCCTCAGGCTGAGGACTGTCACATGGGCATTTCACATTTACAAGTTAAGTGCCCTAATCTTCAAATATTTTAGCAGGGTGTTTGATGGATCTCTCCAGGAAGGTGAAGTTTGTAGGTTTGCATCTGCATCAGGTTTCCCACATTCTGATTGATGAAAGGGTAGATGCTGCTTACCCTTTGTCCGGACCCCTCCCCTTTTAATTTTTTTTTTTTTTGTGACAGATATGGTTGCTGTTGTGTGTAGAGTGTGATCCTACAGATGTGTGCTAGGCATGTTCTGGGTTTGCCTATAAGCAGGAATTTAGATAGTGCCTACACATAGGTAGGTAGTTGTCAAGCTGCTCAAAACTTGAAATTTTTGAAGAATTTAAAAATATAGGGGCTTTTGAAATTTGGGGGTTTGAGGATCACACCTTTAAATTTATTTACTGAAATTTTGCTTTGCTTCCCACTTCAGAGGATTTGTTACTGACTTTCCCAGAATTGCACCAGAATTCTCTAGTGGGACATGGCCTGGATTCCGTATCTTCCAGTAACTGATCAGTTATTCTGATGTGTTTGGTCTGAAGTAATTTGCTTCAGTATTTGTTGTGGTTTAACCCTGCAGGCAGCTAAACACCACACAGACATTCACTCCCTC
>NW_008824655.1:246729-269780 GCF_000699105.1 Pygoscelis adeliae
ATGGTATGGAATATCCCTTTGGCCAGTTGGGGTCAGCTGTCCTGGCTGTGCCCCCTCCCAGCTTCTTGCTGGCAGGGCATGGGAAGCTGAAAAGTCCTTGACTAGCGTAAGCGCTGCTTAGCAACAACTAAAACATCGGTGTGTTATCGCATTCTCATGCTAAATCCAAAACATAGCCCTGTACCAGCTGCTAAGAGGAAAATTAACTCTATCCCAGCTGAAACTAGGACAGTTTTACATGGAAAAGAAAGTTCATTTGTATTTGCAAATTAGCTGCATGCATTATAAAACAAATCTGTTTATCTTGCTTTGCTTATTCAGTACGTGTTCTTGTATATAAAGTGGTGACTTTGGGGGTTGCTTTATTTTTTTTCCTCCCTTTTCTTGAAAGGCTCGGTAGTCAACTGGTCAGGTCAAGGATTGCAAAAACTGGGTCCAACCTTACCCTGTGATGCTGATACTCACACTCTGATTCTGGACAAAAACCAGATAATTAAATTGGAACACTTGGAGAAATGCAGGAATCTGATGCAGGTTAGTGTTACTTGGCTTGAATTTGCTATGAAATAATGGTACTGTGGCGCTAATTAAAATACTTCTGCTTTAAGGCCATATTATGTAATTGAAGTAAGTTAGCAGTTACTGTCTTCATAGGAAAATAAACGATGGCCAACTAAAATAGAAAGCTTTGTTTTCAGTGTAGCTCTGATAGTGGGGGAGGCTGTTTTGCTAGTTACCTAGGTAACTAAAGATGAACTAAATAAATCCTAATGGGAGGGGGTCATAAGAACACTTAGAAAAGTCACTGATAACCCAAATTTTGATACTTGTTAGCTTTTGAATACTTGAGCTTAGTAACTTTAAGAATAACTTTGTTTTATCTTTCCTCTGTGTGATTGTAAACATGCAGACATACATACAGGACTCTTTTCCCCATTTGGGTTTCATAACTCTTCACAAAGGAAGAGGATTAGTAGCCTTAATTTACAAGAAGAAAAAAAGCCACGTGGATTAGGTTAAAATAGAAATAGCAAATAAAAAAATGTGAAGTGGGAGGGATCTATGTAGTCTTGTTAACATATCAATTCATGTAGGCCCTGATGTTGCTAGTGCTTATCCTTAATTTTAATACTAACAACAGTCTGTTTAGGCTCATTAGGGTATTAGTGATAACAGTGTTAAGCATGTGCATGGTGCTTGCAAAAATCGGACTATTAATCCCTCCCGGGCAAAGCTGTACAAGTCCATGTTAATTATCACTGAAATTGCCTCCAGATAGACTTGAAGTCACCTAATAACTTCTAGAGAGAAGCTAAACTGAGATAGGGGAGGAGGGGTTTGTTGCTACAACAAACCTTCACCAGTCTGCCAGCTTGGTGGTCATGTATGTCTAATGTATGTCATGTATATGTCTAATCAGGATTTAGCCTTTAAAAAGTTTGTGATTTACAGTCCCGTTAGCACAGGACTTCTTTGAGAATCATGTGAAATATATTTTGTCCTCTGCCATGTTGACAGTAAGTATGATTTTACACCAGAATGGTGCAATGACTTGCACAATGATTTGATGATTTCTGATTTTAAAGTTTTCTTTTCATATGACACGATTCCTCATTCATTGTCATTTATTTAGCTATTGCTAGGAGAAAGATTTCCTCTTAAGTGTGCAGAGTGAGTTGTGAAGACTGTTTTCTTTGATCAGTAACTTATTTCCTGGCTCTTGCACTTTTTTTGTGTCTGTGTTATTTGCTTGAAAATGGAATACATAGATTGAAGTAGCTCCTGTTGGATTAGATTTTTAACCACTAAAAATAAAAGCCTATTCTGTCTTGCAATTTAATAGTTAAAACTGTTTCTTTTATTTGTGTGTCAATGTGCAGCTCTCTGTAGCCAACAATCGTTTGGTGCGAATGATGGGTGTAGCAAAACTGACTAAACTCCGGGTGCTAAACTTGCCCCATAATAGTATTGGGTATGTGGAAGGGCTGAAGGATTTGGTGCACCTGGAATGGCTGAACTTGTCAGGAAATAACCTTAAGGTAAAGTATTTAGTCTTTATATATTTTCCAGAATCTAGTGTTGTAGGAATTTGGAAAATGCTGCGAAGAAATCTGAATATGTTTCTGGTTTTGGTTGGAACAAATGTTGAAGTTGTGTCTACTCATTTATGAAATAGAAGAGGGCAACTTTTGGACAAGAATTGTCTAGGAGAAAAATAAAAGGTTTGATTTTGAAATGTAATGAGAATTGGGAAACAGTCCCCAAAATAGGAAAAGAATTATAATCTTCAAAATGAAACTGGGTTTCGCGTTACTTATCCGGTGTTTTTTAGCTTTCAAAATAATTTATAATTATTGATACCTGGTTTTATTTAATGACTAAAAAAAGAGTTACTGTGAGTAATTGACTTCTTTATTTTTGTAGGCCATTGAACAAATCAATTCCTGTCTATCTCTTCAGCATCTTGATTTGTCGGACAATAACATAGCTCAATTAGGCGATCTCTCCAAGCTTATGTCACTGAAGGTAGATGCTATTTTATCTCTGGTTTTGTTACATTCTTTGCATAAAGAAATGTGCTTTGAAAATTGCTGCCTTTTAAAGCATTCATTATTATTCAAACACTAGCTCTTAAAGCATTTCAATTAATCACTATAATTTCTAAAGGGAAGCATGTAAGAATTCTTTTCCTTGTCTTCAAGTTGCGGGAACTGAGGCAGTGATTTTTCTATAACCACTCTAATGATTTTGATAGAGATAACATGGTGAGATCTTGTTCATAGCTCTTAGTTCTTTTGTCCCATGTCATGAACCGGGAGAAAACATGGTGTTAACTCTTTCGGCATGAACACTGTAGAGAAAAAAAAAGTTTCCAAATACATTTTGTAACTGTGACTATACTTCAGTTCTGCATTTTAAAATGAGAAGATTTTGCTCTAAAATATAAAAATTAGTTTTCCCTTGCTGGAATAAACAAAAATAATTTTGATGATAACCAGAAAGCCTTAATTATAGCTCTTTTGTGTGTATTGTGCAGGTATTGCCTGAAGAAAAATTATGGAGGTTTTGATCAAACATACATTTCATCACCATATTTCTATTTTATAGACACTGTTGCTACATGGAAATATTATAACTTCACTTCGCACTGCCCCTGTTTGCCTACCTCAGAATCTGACTGTTCTTTCTTTGGCGGAAAATGAAATCAGAGACTTAAATGAGGTAAGATATAGAAGAGATATCATCTTATCTTTAGGTAGACTGAAAGGAGATAGTTGGATAAAAAAGAAATGGGCTCCCTACTTTGACATGACCCATGTTGACAGAAGTAACTTTTGATGGTGTATATGTAATAACTATACTTTTCACTAGCTGCACAAGCTAGGTGATACTTCTTAAAATTTGTCCTTAAAAAAACCTTTTTTTATTTTTTGTTTTTATATTTGTTCAAGGATGTCAAAAGTGTACTTTGAGGACTAAATTCATAGAGAGCTTTTCATGACTGTCTGAAGGTTGAAAACTGAGCTGATTAACTGCTGCAGAGGGTTTCTGCAGCTGCTGTGTTTAGAACAGAGGTTTGAATTGCACTTGTTGCAACTCAAGGGTTTTGGGCCCATGTCTTATTTTATCTATTTCTCAGACATCATATAAGAGAAACAAATATTCTGCCCGTGATTTTTGTCTTTATTGTTTTGTTTGGGTTTGTTGTGGTTTAACCTCAGTCAGCAACTGAGCACCACACAGCTGCTTGCTCACTCCCCCCCCCGCGGTGGGATGGGGGAGAGAATCGGAAGGGTAAAAGTGAGAAAACTTGTGGGTTGAGATAAAGACAGTTTAATAGGTAAAGCAAAAGCCGCGCACGCAAGCAAAGCAAAACAGGGAATTCATTCACTGCTTCCCATGGGCAGGCAGGTGTTCAGCCATCTCCAGGAAAGCAGGGCTCCATCACGCGTAACGGTTACTTGGGAAGACAAACGCCACCACTCCGAACGTCCCCCCCTTCCTTCTTCTTCCCCCAGCTTTATATACTGAGCATGACGTCATATGGTGTGGAATATCCTTTTGGCCAGTTTGGGTCAGCTGTCCTGGCTGTGCCCCCTCCCAGCTTCTTGCTGGCAGGGCATGGGAAGCTGAAAAGTCCTTGACTAGTGTAAGCACTGCTTAGCAACAACTAAACATCAGTGTGTTATCAACTTTGTTCTCATCCTAAATCCAAAACAAAGCACTGTACCAGCTACTAAGAAGGAAATTAACTCTATCCCTGCCGAAACCAGGACAGGGTTTTTTTGGTTTGGTTTTTTTTTTTAATATAAGTAGCAGCCAAAACTGTCAGTTGGACTTCCATGTTGGAAGAAAAATCTTATTTTGGTAATACATTTCTCTTCTTCAAACAGTGTTTCTCAGCTTCTTGGCTTGCCCTTTTTTTGTCAAAATCTGAATGCCTGTTATAGTGAACCGGAATCATAGAAATACTATACCTTTCTATACATAAAGCCCAATTCCCAGATTTTAAGAGAAGCTAATACTTTCCAACGGCTACAGTACCTACAGGAGAATTAATGGGAAAATGGCAATAGTTGATAGAAGGTCCTCTGAAGATGTTCATGTTCAAAAAGCAAATGTGATTTTCAATGTATTTGTAATTACGTTGTTTTGTGTGAGATACCTAGCTGTAAGTAGAGAAATGCGGTACATTCTGTAAGCATTTAATGGTTCTCTTCAGTTAACGAATATATCTTGTTTTCTCAAGGTTTCTTTCCTGGCCTCTCTTTGTCAATTGGAACAGTTGTCAATTATGAACAATCCTTGTGTGATGGCCACACCTTCTATCCCTGGCTTTGACTACAGGCCATACATTGTCAGCTGGTGTCTGAACCTTAAAGTTCTTGATGGATATGTGATTTCTCAGAAGGAAAGGTGACATCATATCATTAAATCTCTGAAATCATGAAGTAAAGTTTGGCTAACCTGAAGTTGCATTTTTATGTGACAATAAATGGAAAAGTACTAATGATCTGAAATTCTGTTTGCCTTGCTAATGAGATACAGGCCAATTAACATTATTGCTTTTGCTAAATTTTTCATCTGTTACACTGGAACTATTATGTGAAATCACAAGTTTATTTAAGTAGAAGTATGAAATTAAGGTTGGTTTTGTTACTTAACTCACAGTAGCACTTTTACAGAGAAAAACTGTGGTAGCAATTTATCAATGGTCTGTTATCCCTTCCGAGTTTACGGTCTCTTTGACTTTGCAGAATGACACAATCGGCAGATACTAAAGCTATTATCTTGGGGAAAGCTCAAATGTGCTCTTTTATGAAGGGTCTGATTTGCGTATGCATTTCTAGATTTGGCATTTTTTTGTATCAATTAGTTAAATATCACTTTGCTCACATCACTTCTTACTGTATCATTGCGGTCATTATATCACTATGATATCTGTATGACAGTAGAGATGTCTTCTTAAAGTTCTTGACATCAGAACAGTCCAAGTGTATAACTATTATCCAGTATAAACACATTCTAGTCCAATATATTAACACATTCCAGGACATTACTGTCATATTTCCCAATTAATACAATAAAAAGCTGCCTTTTTAGTCAAAGGCAAACCACTCCTGTTTCTGTTTCACCATAGCATATTAGGAGGTTACCAAAAAGCTGACTGTAAGAATTCTAGAATTTTGTTTTCATGGCTAATGGAGTTTTCTGTATTAGTGGTATTATTATATGTGAACATATTGTATTAAATCTTCTCAGACTGAAGAGCATTTAAATTAGAAACAGATTTTAATTGCTGAATGCTCTCAGCGAGACTTGCTGTCTGGCTATTCTGCATGTTTGTGTGAGGTTTTTCTGTTTCTGTGAAAGCTTTGCTGATAAATTCATTCACACAAATGTGTTTTCAGTGCTCAAAGACTACACATAGATAAAGCAGAGACTGCAGAGTGTTTGTCAGATCTTTTTTTTGTGTTGTTTCATCCATGTTTATGTGAGGGAATACTTTATTCATTATTCTGGTAATGAAAATCTCAGTTCCTCTGGGCACTGCTCATGTTCCAAGTTTTCGTTAGATTTGTAGATTAGCTCTTAGGTACCAACTAGAAGAACAGTAATCAAAGGAGAATTAAGGGGTTTACGCCATGCATTAATGGTGGCCATTTTCCCTTTTCCCAACAGTTTGAAAGCAGAATGGCTCTACAGTCAAGGTAAAGGAAGATCGTATCGACCTGGGCAGCATGTTCAGTTAGTCCAGTACTTGGCTACTGTTTGTCCTCTTATATCTACATATGGTCTCCAGACTGAAGAGGATGCCAAACTGGAAAAAATACTGAGTAAGCAGAGGTGAGAACTTCTTGTTTCTCTATTGCTAGTGAATGTAATTGAGAACATAATTGTATGTCTTACTATGTGTTAGATACAGTAACATTTCCTTTTAAGTATTTCAAAGCAGCAGTGGGGGCTGGAGATAGGAAGAGTAATGGAGGTACAGGATGTATTCTAGAGGGGAATGAGAGGTAAGGCGGCAGCAGCAGCACGAGCATTTTCCTACTTGCTGGGCCATCTAGGGGCAAATTCTCTATATTTTGCAGTCTGTGCTCCATAGGACATTGAAGGTGATTTGTGTTAGGACTGGATTAAAATAAACAAACTACCTACTGAGATTTTTTTTTTTAGCCACGGAGAAAGTGAGGAAAAACTCAAAAAGGAGTGTAGATTAATTTTTGTTCTAATTGTAAATGAAGACTATTGTGGTACACTGGTGTATTAGCCACTTTTTTTGTTGTTAGCGTGTTCTTTCTTGGTTTTAAAGTTAATGTCCTTTGAGGGACACTGTTCCAGTGATGCTCCTGATGATCTCTGTATCTGGCACCTCGGGTCTGTCAGCAGAGGCCTCTATAGAGTCTGCTGGTTCTGCCAGCAGTAGCCATTTTGCTAAGGTCTGTGCAAGTAGATCAGGAGAGTTACCGTGGTACGCTTTCCTCCCATGAAAAGGTGAACTAATTGGGATTAAAAGCCAGAAAATGTAACAATACACATATCCCTGTTCCCCAGGACCTATTGACAAACTTTTTTTGCAGAAAGGTCAGAGCAGAAGACTCAGCTTAAAGGAGCAGGCTACATAAGTGGCTTAGCGTGGGTAGAAAGTTGGGCAACAAAAGTGTTGTGGTAAGCAGAAGGGCGGCATCTCATCAAAAGGCTGGAAACTTGGGAGCATCTGGAAGGAGCTACTGCATACTTTGTCAGTGTAGACTGATCTCCAGGAGGAAATTATAGAAATCTTGGGGCCATTTCAGAGGAGAAGGTACAATAGAAGCATATTGACATTGAACATTCCAGCTAAGTGCTCTGACATTCACATGATGTTTCTGGGGAAAATTCAGGAAGTTGACTTGCAAAATATAACTCTCTAAAAATTAAAAAAAAAACCAACAAGCAAAACAAAAAACCCTCACCCAAAAACCAAGCCCGCAAAATCCCCACCCTTGTGTGTGTGTGTGTGTGTGTGTGTATATATATATGCACACACATATATGATTTTTAAGGCTAATTGACTTTTCTGACCTCTACCTCATGATCTTTGAATTTAGCTGGGCTGAAACAAGCTGTGTGTGTTCTCAGTTTGTAAAGGATAATTTTATGTTTGTGGCAATGTTTGTTGATTTGTGTTAGGATTTTGTCCCTTTAGTAACAGGGATACCCTTTCCTTGATTCAGTCATTTTCAAATGTAAAAGACACTCCCTCCATTCCTCAAACTCCTCTACACATACAAGCATAACGTATCCTGCAGGAGGCTTTAAAAATATCTGCATACCTTCCTTCTTTGTGTGTAGAAATGCTTCATGGTTTTCAGTCTGTAGTCAGAATTGCATGTTGGATTTTTTTTTTTTAATACATGTACAAACAAAGAAAAAGGGGGAGGAGGAAGGGGAACAGGAGCAGTCTGTGCAATATCCTACTTTGTGAGTAGTCCTGTTAGTGTCTTATAGGTGTAGGGATCTGCATAACTAGCCTCTTGTTTTAGAATGGTTTGATCACTTGTTTCCTTTGAAGTAGTTGATAGTTTCTCTTAGATGTCTTCTGTACCAAAAAAGCTTAAAAGAAATATAAAATCTGTTGGAACTCTGTGCTTAGGCTCCACCAGAGGCAGCTGATGCATCAAGACCAAAATGAAGGACCACCTACATCTTCTACTCCCAACAAAACACTGCCAGTTACTTACGAACACAGCAGTCCAGCTCAGCCACCACAGATAGTTCTTGAAAGTGGTAAGAAGCTAATCTGCACCTGTGGTTTAACCTGTGGAAATAATTTTTTTTTTTTAACATAGGTAACTTTGTGGAGAGAATTTCAGAACAAGGCCCTGTTATTATTTTATTCTATTGATTTTTTTTTTTTTTGAGATTTTCAAATGAAGTTATACTTCGTTTTCTAAAAATACATTCCATGCTTTTTTTTGTCTTGAAATGCTAGTAAGATTGTTAGGTGAAAACCACAATCCAATAAACTAAAGAGTTATTACTTTGACTGTTCCATCTGGTAAAAGTGTAACTTCTCCAGGGGGAGGCAGTTTGTGCAATTTACCATACCCAGTATTTGCAAAGTTTGTAGAAGTTACCATGACAAGTAGTTATGGTCCTTATTGTTATATAGAAATAATGCTTATCATTACTAGCATTTTAGATCTTCTAACACACACAGGTTTCTAACTATCTAAACTAAATTGTGAATCCCTGTGAATCAAAAGAAGATATGTTATTGAAATACTATGACAATTTTGAATATGGCTTTCTGCCTATCTAGAACCCATCATCCAGAAGAATTCTTGGGTTGGACCAAGTGCAAACGATGATCATTCCTATGCAGTAAAGAATACTTTTCTTCTTGAGAGAAGTTTTCATAAGGAGCTATACCTTGAAGATGTACAGACAGATGAAGACAAACTAAACAGCAGCCTGTTATCCTCAGAGTCTACTTTCATGCCAGTTGCTTCAGGCTTGTCTCCAGTGTCTCCTGCTTCAGACCTGAAGCTACATGGAATCAATTTGGGCCTAGAAGATGATGACCATACAGGGATCGAATGTGTGAGAGATGTTAATAGAGGAGAAACAGCTAACAAGCAAGAAGCTTCATGTGCTACAAGAGAACACTCCAACAGAGCGGTAGGAAGTGTGGAAACTCAAGAGAATATCAAAGAGAGTATTCTGTTGCCTTCTCCTGATCCAGTAACAGCTAGCCTGACTGCTAATACTAGCAACTGTTCAGCATCCTCTGAAGACCAAGTTCTGCATAGTCACCCCAGCACCTCAGTAGGTGCTGAATCGGGAGCTACAACTCTCTGTCCTGACCAGATGGCAGGAGGAAGTTCTGATTCATTAGCTGTTGTCGATCAAGGCACAGCTGAACTGCAAAGAATGACTAAAGCAGCTACCAAACTTCAGTCCTGCTGGAGAGGATTTTACACAAGGAACTATCATCCCCGAGCCAAGGAAGTGCGGTATGAAATTCGACTAAACAGAATGCAGGAGCACATCATTTGCTTAACTGATGAAATAGAAAAGTAAGTTGAGGTCATGCTGTGTATTTTCAAATCTGAATGAATATAACCATTGTTCCAGGATATTTCAGAACAGGTATAAATGGGTCTTGATATAACTACTCACAGTAGAACCTAGAATTGGGAATATAAAACTGTGATTACAGTAGAGGATCACTTCCTGTAAGATAAGCACAGTTAAGCACATAGCTCTTCATACTCTCAAAGTGCCTTCTATGAGTGGGTTGGGTTAGAATAAATTTTTCTATTCCGCTGTTAGCAGGACTGGCATGTTTCACAGCATAACCAAAATAGAAATTGCCAAGTGTGCTTTTTTTTTAATTTTACTTGCCTCCTAGCAATTACAGAGTCTGTAAATGAAGTGTCCATATTGAGTCATTCCTCCGTTACTGGTGAAAAGAAGAATTCTCTCTCTGCCTTGCGTGATACAAATTTAAAATGTAATTCTGTGCTTGGTCCTGTTTTTTTTGATCCTATCAATCCATGTTTGGAGGAGAGCATTATCAAAGTTTCTCAATTTGTAAGATATAAATTGTGGATTTTGTTAATATCTTTCAGGATCAGCCTGGGAACTGGCAATCTGACAGGCTTTTTTCCTTTACTATCCCATTCTGTGAATCAAGTTGAGTCTGCAGTGAATCTGTAGAAACTCCCGATGCTTACACATCATGCCTACATCCAAGTGATATCAGCTGGGGAGAGCATAATTTGAAATGAAGAAGCGCTATTTTGGGGGGGGGTGCAGGGGAAAGAAGCGCGTCTACTTAAATGAAGAGCTTGGGTTCAGTTTACAAAAAGGCACTTAAAGTATTAGCAAGTCAATAAATGTGCTGCAGCAAAAGGAAGCAGAATCTTAATGTAACTCTGAAAAAGATATTTGAAGTCAGCAGCTGGATATTGATGGCAAGCCAGACTGCAGTAATGTCTTAATGTTAGGCTCTGTTATATCTTTCAAGAGCGCCGTTATATAAGTAGGCATTTTTATGTATTCTTGTTGATCTTGTTACCCAAATGTTGCTTATTTACACTGCATAAATTTGGATGTGTGTTCTTGCAGACTAAGAAAAGAAAGAGAGGAAGATAAGATTCAGAGGCTTGTACAGGAGGAAGCTGTCAGATTTCTTTGGAACCAGGTAAATAGTTTTAGTCCTTTTATTTTTCTGCTTACGTATGAATTTGAAAGGCATTCTTTCATACTGTAGATCTGGAAGAGATAGTCAATATGGTTCATTTTTTCCAGTGATGACTTGGGTGGCTTATTAGAATCTAATTGCCATGTTGTTTGCTATACTGGTATTCTGGGATAAAATAACACTCAGAAGTATTAGCGCAATAACACTGGCTTTGTTACAAAAGGCTAAATTATAGCCTGGTGTGAGAAGGAGGACAAAATGCAAGGGAAGCTAAATAAACGTAGCAGGAGCGTGAAGGATGATGTGACTGCTAGGCGCCCAGGGCAAATGAACTGGTGTTCAAGCTATGTTGCTTGTGAGCAATTAATTTCTAAAGTAGAAAAGTTATTAATACATGTTCTAATAAGCTATTCTTCCAACAATAAGACTGACTGCTTTCTTAAGCATGGGTCATTTCATAAAGGTTCACCATCCTTTCTGTTTTTAAGAGCAGATTCCTCTTTCTTCAGGTACTTGAACTGGGAGGCTTGTGTGCCCTGTCAGTGTTGCGCATCTAGTTTTAAAAGCCATTATTTAACAGTGGGAAGAACATATTTTCCCTAAAGGTATAGCGAACCTTTTGTTAGTTCACTTGGTCTTAAATTTTATATTAGAGCTATGTTGCTGATTGCAAGAAATACTCTAGAAATCAAAGTACTTTCTTAATTACATTTTATAATGAAATTCTCTCTATACTTTACAGGTTAAATCCCTTCAACAATGGCAGCTTTCAGTGACACAAAATTTAGGTGCTTCTTGGCAACCTGTGATCCCTTCAGCCAGTACTTTCTGTCCATCCGAACCACCTATTCGATCATCCACACTTGAGCAAGAAACCCCACCAGATGTTAGTTCTGCTTGGTTAGTTCCAGCTAGTGATGTTCTTCAGGAAAAGTCTTTGTTGCAGTTCCCAGATTCTGGTTTTCATTCTTCCATGGCTGATCAGACTCATGCCGGTGACTTATGTAGCTCTGAAAAAAGTTTAACGGAAGGAACAGAGAGCTCTCTTTCAGTGGAGACTGTCAAACAGTGTGGCAATTCTGTTTCAGCGTATTCATCAGATATAGAGGATGACCATGGGGAATGTGGGCAAAGTAAAGACAGCTCTAGTACTGAGCAGGACAACAAACTAATAGAACAGTATTTGAAATCTGTTCAGCAGCTGGAAGAGGCTGATGAAGGGACAAACTGCAATGATGAAACAGGGGGTAGCTGGCCACAAATCACTGCTTCAGCAGAAAGCCAAGATTCTTCGTCTGACAGTGTCTCTGTAGATCTCCCTCAAGATACATCTTCCCCTGCCCGAGGTGAAATCAGTCAGACACCAGAAGGCTGCAAACTGAATTCAGGAATAGTAGAAGGGAAGCAAACAGACTGTGATTCTTCATTTCAGATGCTGCATGTTGGGATAGCTGTATAGTAGGCTCCACAGGAGCCTATATATAGTTCCACAAAGGACTAGGGATTCCGTTTCACTTTCTGTTCTCTTTCTTTTTCCTGTTTATACAATACTTATTTTTCATGTGTGCTGTTTCGGATTTTGACTCATGTTACCAATTTATGTTTTAATTAGTATTTTATTGATGTTGCTGAGGACTGACACTGACTATGCTAACCTGAAATCAGCAAAGTTCTCAGTGACAGTCACTATGCACTTTATTTTCAAACAGAAAACTGATATCCTAATAACTGGCTTCCATTAAATTAATTCTGAAGATTGGGGGTGTTGGGGGTGGTGTTTGCTGTAAATTCACTTCGGTGAATGTGTTAAGTGTTTGAATTTTTTTCTAAAAAGCAGGATTGAGTTCTTACTTTGCAAAAGAGAAGGAAACAGTATGGGAGGAAACGGAGTCAATATAGGCAGCGTGTGCGTGTATAGATACAGCCTGATGAGAAAGATGAAAGCAGTTGCCTTTCTGACTTCTTTTTACTTTAGCAAGAGCAGTTTGGTCAGTGTTTCAAAGATGCATTCCATGAAACCAGTGTCCAAGTCAGTGACTTTTGTCATTTACATGAAGCTGCTGGCTAGGAATTAGGTCATTTACATATGCATTGAAACAAGGACTTACAGAAGTCAGACCTTAGGGAGCTTCAGACAAACTTTGACTTTTGTTTGCTCTGGGGTTGAATTTCCCTGCTTTCTCAGGTAAGACTCCAAGTGGAACCAGTAGCAGCCTTTACTAAATAAGAACTCCAAAAGGGCATGTGATTTGGGAACATAGTTTCCAAGACTGCACTGCCGGGTGACAGCCGCAGACTTGGTGACATATGTTTTGCCTTCACAAGGACGCTGATGTCATTTTGGGATGTGGATCTGCATGGCTTTCAAGACATTAGTGTCTTTGATGGATCACAACTACTTCTATCTACAGGTATAAATATTAAAAGCAAATGTCATGACTTAAAACTATCTCTTGACATCTCTGTTGAGTTTTTTGTTTGTTTTTTTCCTCTTTATGTCCAGTATTTGACATTCTAATTAGATGTGGATAAAAAGCTGTATTTCTTCCCTGTTGGCAACTGTGCTGAGTTACCTAGGCTATGCTTTCCACTTAAACACTGGGCAAGCAGTAGGGTTTGTATTTTGCCTAGCCATTGCTATGTTGTTTTTTTTAATGGAAAAAGATCAGGTATCTTAGTATACCACAAAAGTGGCAAGGGAAATCTGTTTTGCCATGTGACTAGTAAAATAAAAGTTGATGTTGTGACTTCTAGGGGTCAGTTGAGTTTGCTAATACTACATTTTTGCAATGTGCACTGGAAGGCCAGTGTTTCAATAGTCTGCTAATATTAACTTCTCGGATATAAAGACACAGGCATATTATAATTCTCTGAATCCACAGGCTAACTTCTGGTGCTATGGTGTCATTAAAATCAACTAGTGCTGTTTTAAAGTGACTCTTATGACCATGTTACCATGTAAAATAATTTTTGTAAAAGCTTTGGTTGCTTGTCTACTTTAGGTTCTGAGCTGAAATTTACCACTACTCAGGAGTTTGGCATGAGGCCAGTATCTGCTTGAGGCCTCAAAATAGCCTTTATTTAGAACATAAATGTTGTGTATTGGACTTGTACTAGCCACCTGCCCAGCGGTGAAGCTCACCTTGGAAGAATAAAGCTTGCCTCTGTGTATAGAGTAGCATCATCTCTTTTTCCCCACCCCCCAAAAAATAAGTTCTAGGGCACTAACTTCTCAAAACAGCTGTCACCGTAGTCAAACTGACATTTGACTGTGCCTTGCATACATGAGAGCATTTAAAAAAAAAAAAAACAAAGAAAACCACAAAAAACCAACCAAACCAGAACAAACAACTGAGATGGTGAATTATTAATGTGCTACCTAATTCAGTCTAGTTACAGCATGTTTGTAGCATAACCATATTCATAATTAGATCTTAGAGCATGAGCGTGCTTGGGTATTGAAAGTGGTACAGGTGCATTAATGTATCAAAACACCTAATCAACTGTGCAAAGAATTGTGTAGGCTACGTGATCACACCCTTGTCCTCTGAAGGTTCTCAACTTGCATTTAAATTTGCCATGCTTGGAGATCTCCACGGTTCATAGGATTTGGCTCTTTGACTGTCAATCTGTTATTACAGAAAAAAAAAAAAAAATCGTGTAAAACTTTAAAGAGACTTTCTTTGGGTTTTGAGAGAGAAATTATTTCTGTCTGTGAAACAGTTGTTGGACCTTATACTCTGGAGGCAGTGGTTAGGTGTAATAAAACAGTAAGTTCTCTTTTGTGGCAAAGTGCTGTATTAGCATATGCAAGGCTTGGGAGAAGTTAGACTACTGTCCTGATTAAAAATGTTTCATTTACTGAAGACACTTGAGGGACCATATATATTTTGCTATTTTGCATTATTGGTCACTTGTGCTGCAGAGTTAGAAAGAGGAGAAACAACTTTAATTTTGGAAGTGTCAAAGGGGGAAAACTTGGTGAAACTTAATTTTTCATAGAAGCCCTAGACGTTTCTTGACATTTCCTCTGTTACTAGGGCTTGCAAACACAAACACAAGATGACTTATTTTAACTAACGCCTAGATCAACTGTTGGCTTTTTTAACTTGTAACCTGTATATCCAAAACTGATTTTATGAAGGTACAGCAAAGTGTGTACCAACATATAATCAGCTTTATCTTACTCTTTTGGGGAAGCTATGAAATATGAAAGATTTTTTTTTTTTCCGATGTTCTAAAAAGTATCTTGCATGTGTAGAAGATGAATTGCCTAAATATACAGAAATCACAAAGAATGATGAAGTTTTGGATTAGTTTTTACAGGGTTAAATGTAATTAGTTTGTATATACACAACATGCTTTCATCCTGACCATTAAAATACATGCAGGGAAAGACATAATGGGGGATAGAGTGGAGAAATAAGGAATCAAACTGGATGTATACTTAAAAATGGCTTCTTTCAGTCCATTTTGACCTCAAAGAATCATGATCTAGAAATATCTTAGTTTAGCATATGGCTTAACATCTACTCTTCTTTGTCTGTGTAAGTTTTCTTAATCTAGGTATGTAATATTCTTTTACCTGGATAAGGATGCACAGCTCCCTTTGGAGATGATGGAAACTTCATAAAGGAATCAAAGGCCTAATATATGAAAATCCATGTCTGAAATTTTCCTGTATTAATATTGTATGTCTTTCAGCATTTTCCTTTTGCTAGGCTTCATATTCAACAGAAGAATGCACTTTGTAGAAGGAAAGCTTGTCTGTTGTACTCTCTCCTGGGCTGATCCTCCAGTCCTGATGGAAGAGATTACTAATGGTTATCTGTCAGGCAATGTTGTCAGCTCTGCCGTGAGTACAGTTCAAGCGCTTCTTTAATTTTGCTTCAGAAAAATCAGCTAGATATAGCTCAGACTAACGATTTAAACTGTGCCTGCCACACAAGTAGTTTTGCCCCAAATGAGGTGTTTGGCAAATGCAAACCTCTTTCGGCTAGTCTATGGCAGAAATTACTCTTTTGCCTGCTTTGCTGAAGGTAGGGACAAGGGGGAAGGTGGAAATGCATTTATCTGTGTTTTCAGGTTTAATCTGGGATGGTAACACCAACTCTTTTATGATGGTAACACCAACTCTTTTATGATTGCTATTTCAGTTTTCTCCCAATTATTTTTATAGCTTACAAATTTCAATCTTTCATGTAATCAAGAATGCATTTTTTCGACTGTATGTAGTAATTGATAGAAACTGTTCCAGACGGTGTTTGGGAAGGTAGAAGAATATCAAGAAAGCAGGCCTGTTCACATTTTATATTTCAAGGTTTATTAAGGTATTTGGATTGTATTGATTCTTCTCTGTTAGTTAACTTCTTTACAAAAGAAAAACACAAGGCAATGCCTCATTAATGGCAGTAAGTAAACTTCTGTTTCTGCCTTTTTCCATGGACTGAGCTTAATGGTCACAACTCTCTTTTTAGTACCTAAAACTGTCATTTAAATGAATGGGAGATTTAGCTGCTGAATGAATGCAGTGACTAATGTGTTTTTTGTTGTTGCTTTTTTTGTGGTGACTATTCCTGTGTGGTGCTATTTTGTAAGCAAAGTATGTGTGGCAAGGATGGAATTTTTAAAAGGTACTGAACGTTGGCCTAACTCTCTGCTTTCATTTCCTTAAAAGAAGCAGGGTCATGCTTAAGTTGAGTCCTTGTGAACTGGCTGTCTAACCTGGGATTTTATCATATTTACATCTCTAGAAGTGTTCTTATACCACAAAGCAAGAAGGCATTAAGACTGCAAATTTTATTTTGTTGTTTCTAAAACACAAATATCTTTCAGCAAATACTTTAGAAGGTCCTTGTTAAACTGAATTGCAGAAGCCTAACTGTTTATAGCTGAGTTCCTTAAAGCACCATAGACTCTATTTGCATGCAGCAATTTAAATAAAGCACTTAGCAGCCAGTCTGTCTGTATATAAAAAACAAATTTTGTTTTTTTCTGAATAATGTTGTGTGTCATTGAGCTTGCAAATTGTTCCTGGTTTTTATGAATTTGTATATATTGTCTGAAGAACTCCAATCTTAATTTCTACTTGTAGCAGGTTGTTTGATGAACAAAAATGGAAGATACATTCCTTTGAGACTACCTGGGTACTTTTTACTGGACTTGAAGTTACAGTGTGTCTTGCTCAGATACTTTTCCCTGAGAGGATAGAATTGTAGCATTTAGTGGAGACTGACGGAAGGACAATAAAATGTGAAAACCAGTTAGTTCCTCTGCTTTTAGCTAGTGGAAAAGAGACTTTTTTCCTGTTGTATTAACTTTTTTTTTTCCTTGAGGACTGTGCCACCCAAATAAGCAAGCATCAAGTATTCATGAAGTCTTTCAAAAAGTCGTCTTTGATAGTTACAGGTTTTCTTCCGAGTTTGGCTTTCTAGGACAAGTTACTGAAAAACACTTGCTTTCTATATGCCTGCCAAAAAGTTGGGACTGTCTATTTTTAAATGCTTTCTTTATGTCAGTAATGGAAAAAGCACAGGATCCTTACTTGCAAAAGCATAAAACAGTATTTATCAGGAAAGGTGCTTTGTCTCTTGGAAAGTGCCACGCCAAATTTTGTTGTATAAGAGCTCTCAATAAGAAACTTCTTTTCTGGCTTCATTACATTTATAAGTATATGGGCCAAATTCACTTGTAGCATAATTCTACTGAACTAAATTTTGTTGAGTCTTTCACAGTAGTATTCTACCTCTAAACTAGAATCTGAAAAATAATGATTAGGCATTGATTTGTCTTTCTGCTTCTCACTATTTTCTGTGAAGAATGGTGGGTGGTTAAATTGGTACAGTTCGTATATTTTCTATAAGTGTTTACATTTCTGGATTTATTGTTTCTTAAATATTTTGTTTGTACCTCTGAGTTTTGAATTTTAAATAAATGATTTGTACATTTATTGAAAATGTTAATTTGTACTTGATCCTGACTCTTGCAGCTAATAATCATTTTCTTACCATTGGAGGGCTCTTTTGGAGATAAAGTTTAGAAATACAAAATGGTGATGACAAGGTAAGCATTTAGCATTCATGACTAGGTACAGCTGAGGCATCTAATGGCCCACTGCTTCAGTGTTGGAGATAGTAAGAGCATGGCAGGGTACTCAAAACTTATACACCAATTGATTAGTAGATGCCACTGAAATTGGTATTCATGACTTGCAGTCCTCTGTTTCTATCACTGGTCCACTCTCTCATGTTCTTAATTCTCTACTGTGTTTAAGATAAAAGATGTGGCAGTATTCTCTACAGAGCTTTCTGGAAAGAGAATTAAGGCTATGGGCTTATCGAGAGAAATGCAATTGCAAAGCATGTTGTTCCCTCTCCTACTATTTTGGTTTGGTCAGATACCTGCTGTGTGCTTAAATAAATGAAAACTAATTAAATATCTTTCAGGCTTTAACAGACAAACAGTCCAGGAGCGCAGACACATGAGACAGTCATGTTTTACTGCAGGACAGTCATCCCAGAGGTTTAAAAACAAACAAACCCCACCAAAAATAACTGTTTTGCTTAACTCTCATTTCACACATGGAGGTTAGTGGGCATTTTTTAACTCTTTGCTATGTGTTTCCACTTCATTGCACTGAAGAAATTAGCTGAGGTTTTTAAGTGAGGCTCTTCTTGCTCTTCTATGAAGATATTTGAAAGACAGAAATAGGCATAGCTAAAGTGACTTCACTTCAAGTCTTAAAAGAGAAAAGCCGTGCTGTTTTCTCTTGCAGTAGAGTTAAGACCTTAAAGCTGTACTATTAAGTTTAAATGCTGTGTATTGTAGGGATAGTAGCCATAACACTTCAGCAGCTCAGGTTGAAGGTCACTCTTGTCCCTGTTTTTGATTCATATTTGTGATAAGATCAGACATCTGTGACTGGTTTCATTTGAGCATCCTGTACATAGTTTTCTGCTATTTCTTACCTTGTTCAGTGTTGTCTTGCGCATATCAGAAAGAGCAGGCAAACAAGATCTTGGCAAGGAAAAAGGGGATAGACTTTGGCTATCTTTGGCTAGAGTTGGAAAAAAAAGGGATAAATATATCTAGTGGACAGACTGAATTTTGTTCAAATGAAAATAGTTACTTTGAATTTTATGGGCTGAAATCCTTACATATGCTAGGAGCTGAGTTCCTTCTGTGTGTGGTGGTGTTTGAAAAACTCCTGTTAATTCTATATAACATTATGGTCAGGTGGTAGGTGAGGTGTTTTTCCCCTTCACTCAAGTGTTATGGTGTGAAAACTAATTTTTCTCTACTGTATTGATACAGTTGCAAAAGCAGAAACCACTATGTCCAAGTATAGCTTGCATCAGTACATCACTGATTTCAAGCCATAATACTGCATTTCTGAAGGATCTATGGTGATACAATGCATCAATTTGGGGTATAGGTAGAAGGAATACAGAAGTATAGGTACTCTGGCCTACACGGGACAGCACATAGAGATCTTGGCAGATCTTAATACATGGGCTTCCTCAGCTTTATCCATGTCACTACTGGAGCTCATTCTCATTTTTCGTCTATAGCTTGGCATGGGTTTTGCCTATGCATAAGGATATTTTCAGACATGTCCCTTGTGACACTCCATCGTAACTTCTTGTGGGTCTGGAAAGGTGCACGTGGCTGCCTCAAGTCCTGCAAGTAATACAGCATGTTCCTTGGTCTAGGAGCATCAAGACCAAGGGAGTCAACATGCCACCTGGGGCAATTATGCCTGTTGTCCCAGTGGGGACTTCTTGAGGATTGCTAGGACCTTTTCAGGTACAGCCCAAGTCG
Source organism: Pygoscelis adeliae (assembly GCF_000699105.1). Classification (NCBI taxonomy): domain Eukaryota; kingdom Metazoa; phylum Chordata; class Aves; order Sphenisciformes; family Spheniscidae; genus Pygoscelis; species Pygoscelis adeliae. Next base: position 266,246 of record NW_008824655.1, read on the forward strand.
TTTCTGGCAGAATCTGTGAATGTGAGGGCTTTGGGATTGCTCAAGTCTATCCCCTTTTTCCTTGCCAAGATCTTGTTTGCCTGCTCTTTCTGATATGCGCAAGACAGCACTGAACAAGGTAAGAAATAGCAGAAAACTATGTACAGGATGCTCAAATGAAACCAGTCACAGTCTTTGACTTCCAAGACTCTTCAATTTGTCTGTGAAAACTGGGAAGCCTTTGATCACGAAGGATGCCCTGGAAAACGTCAAATCCGTGCACACTGTGTTGAAATTGTTCATGTGTTGGGCTGAAAGCAATAAACCATTACAAAAGCTGAAACAATTCTCCAACAGTGTAGAGTTGTGAGGAACACCAGTCTAGCAGCCAGGGCTGTTTTGTTAGTATTGTACTGAAGTGCATTCAAGCAGCAGCCTTTGTGATGTCTCTTCCTGTCTGTTTTTGTTAGACCAGCTGAAGTTTTCCAGTCCCTTGAGAACTTGCAGCACGTTTTCTGGTGTGGGAAGTGCATGGACAATGAGTTGAGGAAGTTACTACTGCTGCTTATGTGTGTAGAGGCTGTGGGACCTGAGGAGAAACAGGAGACACTGAGAAACTCTACAGCCTGAACTCTCTTTTCTTCCTTCCATCACTAGCACCTACAGCACCTTCAGCTTGAAGTTAAAGGCAAACGCATGGGCTCTTGGAGCCTGTATTTTCAAGGTCCGCGCCACAGCTGTCTTGTAGTGCTGAGCTCCCCGGAGTGGAGTTCATTCACTTGTCCTCTCCTCATTGTGGCTTGCTCGTTCCCAATTTTGATACTTTTTCTACAGCAGATTGGCTGTCCTTTTGGTCTTTGAGTCTCTGACTTTACTCACAGATACTGAGAGTCTTAAGCACGTGAAGTAGCTATTCTTTTGCTAGCAGGACAGGTAAGCTACCCTTCTCCCCTGCATTTTCATATTCATAGTTGCCTGATGCTTTCCCTTCTCTGGTGTAGCAGTGTCAATGTTAAACTCGCCGGATATGCTCCGGGTGGCCTTTGGCTGAGGTGGCTGCGGCCACACCCTTTGTCTGGTGAAGAAAGGGAAAGGGAGCCCTGGAAGAGCTTGTGTTAGTCCCAAAGGGGAGCAAAACCACCTGGGGTGAATGGGAAGCTGTGCTCCTGCCTGTCCCTGGAGTGGGGAATGCACCACAGCTGTCTGAGGGAGGATCTGCAGCAGATCTGCTGGCTCTGAAGGGAAGTGGAAAGGCTGCTTGCCTGTAGGTAAGCTTCTCTGTAACCTTTTGGGAAAGGACTTGAGGAAGCTGGAAGAGGATTCTTTTGGCAAAAGCTCTATCCCTTTACAGGTGTTAGATGATGTGAAAAGGGTCTGGGCAGCACCAGATCAGCAAAAGACTCTTTCCAACCAAGTCAAATATACCTTAGTTGTTGCTATGCCTGAAACCAGGGGACATGCTGAACTTGCGTGCAAGGTTGAAGTGAAACTCGCTGTTCTAGGAACTGCGGGGGGACAACAGCAGATGGTTATGTAAGTGGAAAATGGTTAGAGAAGCGATACAGGGGTAATGGGGCAAAAGGGGACCGGTCGAAGAAAGGGAACAGGGTGGCTTGTCCTCTTTGCAGACTCTGTCCAATGCAGTGTTCGTTAAATTAAGAATCGCTTTAGTAATCCCAGATGCATTATCTAATATACTGTGTATTGTTGATGATTATTTGCAGATAAGGGATAGAAGGGCAGTGGAGCCAAGGGCCCAGCATAACTTCACCTTACTGCGTGTAATTCTGGAAAAAGAAATAAGGAAATATTGATTCTTTTTCATTATCTATCTTTCTGTACTCATCTCAAAATAATTGCCAAGTGCTTCTGGTGTGATAAACCAGGAGGGATGTGAGTGACAGCTGCTGAAGCTGTAGTTTTTTGGGGCTAATGACATCTACATGTTGCATGCGGAACAGACCTCACCAAAGCCATTGACATTCAAATAACTTAAAACCAAACAGCCTTTCACAAGGTCCCTTCTACAGAGTGTGGGGGCAGATGTTCAGTGATTAGTTTATGCCCTCTTTATGCACAAAGGCTTACCATGGAAAAGCACACTTGATTCGTTATTAGGTTTTCATCAAGATTAACTACAATAATAACTGAAGAATTTATGGAGAAAAGTAGTGGGGATCCCTTCCCATCATTGAGGGATGATGAAGTGTAAAATGTGGTGGAGAATAGCACAGCCGTACTGATTTCCTGTGGTTTTGTCGTTGTTGCCATCTTCCATGCCCTCAGCCCCAACATCAGTCCAGTTATATTACAGAGATGGGCTTATGCCTGGCATTTAGCACACTAATTAGATAGTTTTGCCTTGTGTCTCACTTTGAACTGAAGAGTCTGTAGGAGAATTTGATGCGCCACATGGCTTATGAAGGAAAGGTGAAGAGAAATGAGACTGCTATAAAACTGATAGACTTAATATATTGAAAGGAAAAAAAAAAATCAATACCAAGTATCTTTCAAGATACTGTATTTTTAGTGTTCTGCTTATACAGCCAGCTGGCTTTCAATTCTTGACTAACAGGGTATAGTACTAATAAAAGCTGGTGCCTGTTGAGACTTTTGCTTTCCATCTCTGCCAGGTAATCACCATTGTAATGGGGGGAAAGGAGGAGAAAAGTAGAAGTGATCTCAGTTCTAACTCATTTGAAACAGCTGTGGCTGATGGGGGTAGGGGCAGGAGACAAGAGGAGGCATTTAATATTTATAATGGCTAAAGTATTATGTTCACAGGAATACTTCAGCTGCTCTGTCTCTGTGTGTGCCTGGTTCTAAGCAAGCCAAGTATTCCTTAGTAAAAAATAAGATGGAGCCTTTAACCTATACTCATGCAGACACCTGCTAGCAGGTGAATGTTTTGGAAAGAGGTATTCCCAAACTTATGCAGTGTTTACAAGTGATGGCAAATCCAATTGCAAATGTCCTGTGACCAGACTGAAAGCGCCACGCAGCTCTGGCGCAGGGTGCTAAACTCGACTCTGACTGTGTGCATCTCCTCAGGCCTTTAACACAGCTGGTTTTGCCCAATTCTGCTGCCCTGTTCCTGTCTCCCTGGCTCAACCCCTGCAGCTGGCCCATGGGCCAGCCTCTCCCCTCTTCATCATCTTCTTGCTGTTCAAGACACTGCTTCTCCAGCTCCCTCCCCTATTCACCTTCAGACCCAGGCTCAGCAATGTTTGAACTATGAGCCGCGCTCTGGCCAGGGGGGTGCAGCTGGGCCCGCCTCGGGCAGGAACCCGGTAATACCACCCGGGGCCATAAACCTGAGCTCCGCGGCAGCCTCCCCACATCCTGGTTTCTTTGGCTTCATCTACTGCGACTCAGAAATTACAGGGACTTCCCCCCCGCCCCCCTCATCGTTAGGGTGCCCTTCTCAGCAAAAAGGGTGCCCAGAAATAAGTGCGCGCGGTTTTATGATTTTTCTTCCCCACAGGGCCGCTATGTCAATGCGGTCGAGCGTAGTCACCGCTGCAAAATCCCGCCGGGGGGGGCACCGTTAGCGGGC
>NW_008824655.1:270444-293901 GCF_000699105.1 Pygoscelis adeliae
CGTTTGTATTGCCGGCGGCAGTGCTTCCCGCTTGCTTTTTATTGTCCCGGTCCCTTCCTCGTGGGTGCATATTGTGTACCCGTGGCGTCGGGCAGGGCTCGTACCGCGGGGCGGGAGCAGGCTTGTTTTCCTAAGCCAGAACTGCTGCAGGGAGCTGCCGCAAAGCCGGGCTCCTGCGAACCATCTGCGGTGACCTCTGAACGTCAGCCTTCTGCTGGGGCTGTTACCCCCGCTCTTCGGGGGGCAAGGCCGAGTTAGGAGAGACAGCAGGAAATCTGATTTTCTGTGGCTGCAGCAGCGCGGGCGCCCAGCCTAGAAACCTTGTGCCTCCATGAGATGGTTTTGCCGTCGCCGGAGTCAGTGGCTCCTCTGCCTCAGCGGGTTGCGTGACAGCTCTTTGAAGTAGTTACACTAATATGTGCTTTCGTAACGCTACTGGCTTAGGGAAGTATTGGGATAGAGAGCTGACAATATTTAATGACTTAGAAAAACAAAAAAAAAAACCCTAATCCTGTAATTGAGCATGAGAGAATTTGAAGACTGCTCATAAAAATGTCACTGAGCTGGTTTTTTTGTTTTTAACCTTGGGCAAAATGGGGCGTGTAATAACAGAAAAAAGCTGAGAGGAGTAATACTTGACAATAAAGAGCAGAAAATTCGAAGGTATAGGGCCAAAGTTAGAAAAAATTAAAATACTTAAAAAAAATTTCCTAGATTATTGTAGAAACAAATTAATTTTACAGGTAAGGAATCTTAACGGCCATGTTATTTTGTGTCACTGCAAGCAAACCACCAATATATGAGATTTTATTAAAAAAATTATTTATGTGTGTATATACACACACACACACGGATATTTTTGGCCTTTTGTGTGGATGGCTTCAGAGAATGCTCCAAGAATAGGGTAAGAATCTAAGGCTTTTTGGCGTACTATGTGCTGCCATTATATAAAAAATCAACTAGATCAATTATTCAGGGATGATGAAACTGGAAGTATGTTAAGGCCTTTAGTATAAAGAAAACTCTAAACCTGTACATTTCAATGTTTTAGAACATATGATGTTTACAGAAATACAGAAATTTTTGAACAAAAACTTTTGAACAAAAATGTGTGGGAATAGCCTCTGTGGCCTTTTTAGGTGTATAAAATTACTTTCTATTAGTTTTCAATGTCTTGTGCTTTTCAGTGATTTGAAGAGAATTCTCAGCAACAAAACTGGAAATTCCCTTTCTGTCTAATGTATTTGTCTCTGTTCCTGAAATGGTCGTATATGGCCTTAAATTAGCATTTTCCTGTATTTAGGTGTATTCATTATCAGTTATCGTTTAAAACCCGAGTTGATATTTTATACAAATCTAATACTTTATATTAGCACAGAACTGTTCCAGCAAAGCCGTGTTTTTGTTGCATTTTGTCCGTTTGATACTTTAATGGACATCTTGCTCTTTCAGTGCTTGTTCATCAGTCAGAAATACAATCTCTGTAATTCTCAGCAAAGCATTTGAAGTTATAATCCCTATAATCCCTGTAAAGCGATTTCATGTGCGGTCTATTTTGAGACTGTCCTGGTTATACCGGTAATATATTTCAGTTTTCTAGTCTATGTTCATCTAACAAATGATTTAATTAGCTAATTTTGATATTTAATGTATCATGTTTAATTTAAATTTACACAGCATTCTTCATATAGTCTTAATAAATAGTATAACTTCTCAGTTATACTATTTATGGAAAGTTATACAAAGTTTATCTAATCATTTGATTATGTTGTTGCACTTGGTGGATGGTTGTATGAGTAACACTGCTTTGAGAATATTAGGTTTGAAGAGACTGGTGTCTTTTGACTGTCTCTCCTTGCCATCTGTTGTCTGTTTCCAAGTTTAGAGCTTCTCCTGCGAGAATGGTACCCTTTTTGCTTGCAAAATGACTGCCTCAAAATTGTCCTTCTAAAAAAGAAGGAAGATACAAGAGTCAAACTAAACAAGCATTAAGCTGTGAGAACTGTTTATCAACAGTTATTAAGTCTGTGATTTTATAATGGATCAGCTATCAAGCAACCTCAAAGAAACAATATAGTTCATGAAAGTTAAATTTTATTTAAAACACGACTATTATTATATTTTATTTAAATAAACACAACAAGATGACAAGCAACAAGACCAAAACCCAACACCTTGCAGTCTTTCCAGAAGTTTACTTTTTTTACCATTAGAGCTGCCTAAGAGTACATGATGTAAAAGGGAAGATTAAAAAAAACCCAAACAACAGGGAAGATGTAGTCTGATGTTATGGAAGATTCCTGAAGTTCACTTTTAGTGCATTCAACTGTGTTAGATATCTCCTGTTTAACTGATAGGCATTAAAGCTATTTTTTTTATCCCTCTCCCCAGTAGAAAACTGGAGAAAATATCTTTTATCTTGCTTATCCAGACTTGCTTCAGACCTTAGTCTTTAATAACAACTTATTGGAATCTCTAACCAGGTAAATAGGGAGATGTCTAAAAACACAAGTTTCTGCTAAAAGTCTTGGGCTCATGATGGCTAGATGGTGATAGTGTGGCCTAATGGATAAATAGGGTGGTGGTTGTTTGTTTTGGTTTTTTGGTTGCCAGAAAGAAATCTTGCGCTCTTCTTTTGCATTTTTTGTATCAAATACAGGTGAGACTGGCTTTATGATAAGGTGTTGCCTTGACATGCCCAAGAGAATTAAGTAACATAATAGATAGTACTGTTCAAATTAATGCCACAAAAATCTGTCTTAACAGTTCTATTGTACCAGTTTGTTGCCGTGCGAAGTTCCACCATTTATATGCTCTTGGTGTTAAACTCGACTTTACTGCTAATAATATTTTGGGGACTTAATATAATTTTTGTAAATACATTTGCAGGAATGAAGTGGAAGTCAGCTGAATTCTCTTGTGCACTACTGAGACGAAATGACATTCATGTTTGTGGTGAATGGAAGTCATGGCAGCGTCTAACATGGGAGGGAAAGACATGAATGGACAATGTGGCGTGACTCCTTCAGATTGCAAATCTTCTGCCTGCTTATGGCAATACTGGCTATTGTGGTGCTGGTGCATAATTTTTTTCAGTTAGAGGTAAGTGGAGCCTGTTCCTTCTCCAAGAGGGCTTGAACAGTATTCCCATTTGAGTGTAAGGTTAGAATTGTGACTGACAGCATTTAGCTACAACTTGGAATCACAGAAAATTCAGACTGGAAGGGATGTCTGGAGGTACTTAATCCAACGCCCTCCTCAAAGGGCTAACTTCAAATTAGCTTGGGTTGTGCAGGGTATTGTTGAGTTGCGTTTTGACAGTCTTCAAGGATGGTCAGGTTTCACAACCTGCCTGGGCAGCCTGTTGCAGTGCTGCACCCCTCTCATAAGGAAGAATGTTTCTCTTACGTGCAGGTGGAAGTTGCCTCATGTCCTTTTAGTGTGTACTTCTGACTCCAGTTCCTCTGTAACTCCCCTTTAGGTAGTGAAAGACTGCAGTTAGATCACCTCTCGGTCTTCTCCAGCCTTTACAAAATAAAAAACAAAGGTCTGGTTCCCTCAGTGTCTCCTTTCGGTCACGTACTCCAGTCCCGTAATCATCTCAGGGGTTCTTAGCTGGTCTCTTCAGTTTGACTCTGATACGTGGTGTCCAAAAATCAGACAGAGTGTTCTAGATATGGCTTCACCAAGGTCAAGTTGAGGGGAATTATCATTTTGCTCGATCAGCTGGTTATGCTCTTGTTAATTTACTGCCACAATGCTATGCTGTTGACACATGGTCAGTTTGCTGTCCACCGGAATCCCTAGGTCTTTTTCTGCATAGCTGTTAGCTAGCTGGTTGATCTCCAGCCTGTACTGATGCAACTTTTCTTTGCCTTTTTCTTTTGCCCTTTGCTGTGTCTGACTTGCACATTTCTTCATTTTACTTACCACTTTAGTGCAGAGGTACTTTCAAACTGCAGTAGTCAGTAACTCCAGACTAAAGTCAAGGCAGATAAAATCACCGAGGATCCGTTCCAGGGAGCCTTGGAGGCTGACCCTGCCCATTGGCTGCCTTCCTGGCCAGACTATCCAGTGCGGCATTTGGTGGGTGAGCATAATAATGCTTAGCTAGAATTTAACGAGGTATTAGGCTATCTTTTCTGCATGTTAGCCAATCAATAATTGCTTTATGCTTTTAAGTTGTGTGTATCCTGCTTACAGAGTCTTTTTTTCTCCTGGCTAGTGATGCCCAAATGAAATGATCCAAAAGAGGGGCTGTAAAATCCCCTCTCACTCCCAAAAAGATATAGCTGAATTGGAAGAGGTTCAGATAAGGGCAAGGAAGATGTTTGAGAGGTCTAAAATCGCAAGTGGCACAGGATCAATAACTAAAGAATGAATGTTTGTTACCTATTCCAGTACTAGTGGAGACATTAAATAAAAACTGCAGACGCCGAATTCAAAGGAAGCAGGGGTGTTTTTATGGATTGCAGCAAAGCTGCAGAAGCCCTTGCAGTAAGATTATGTAGCTGCTAAAAGCATATATTCAAAAAGTCTGGATGTATTCATAGAATACAAGAAAAATCCATTAGGGGATACTAAATCTTAAAGATGTCAACCCTAGTGTTTAATAAGTCTCTAAGCCATAAAGTGCTAGAAACTGGGTTAAGTCTTCAGGAGGAAGTATCGCAACATGTTTGACCTGTATTCTTTTCCCACATACCTGCTGTTGGAAACTACTGGAAATCAAAATACTGTGTTTGATGGACCTTTGGTTTGAGTTAGTATGATTGTTTTTGTGTAACATAGACGGTGGCTTTTCTTTTGTTGTCTCTTTCTGTGGTTTTTTTGGCCTAGGATGTTGCACGAAGAACAGTTTTGATATTTTGAATCTTAGACTATTTTCTTTCTTTTTTAAATTACGTTTCTTAGAGAAAAGGGCTCTGGCAGAGCTTCGAGAGTGAAATGAGTGTGGGTGTTCACTCTGCACTTTTTTTTTGCCACTATTCATGATAAGTATCTACGTGGCTTTGTTGACCTTTACATACCTGATATTCCAAACTCAGTTAAGTATTGTGTTGCTGGTACACCTTCATGCCGTAACATGCAACTCTAACCCCTTTTGTTGCCTTGACTTTTCTGAATGGACCTGCCCTGTTATTTGTCTCTGTCTTTGACATAGCTTTCCAGGCAGTCAAGTATAGGTATCTATGCTGATTCTTTTCAGTCAGAGATCAAAGTCAGAAAAAGTCTTAGAAAGCTTTCACAGAATCTGTAACCAAATCCGTTCAGGCTCTGGAAGGAGGGCTTAATGTTGGTTACTGTTGAAAACGTGTTTCTAAATGCATCAGACATCTTTCTCATCCCCAAATCATCTAATCTAGCTGTCTAAAGCTAAAGAGCTAAGGCAATTATCAGCTAGCCCCCAGCTACCCACCCTGCTTTTTCTCTTTAGGATTTTCATAGAATCATTAAGGTTGGAAGAGGCTTAATGTTGGTTACTGTTGAAAACGTGTTTCTAAATGCATCAGACATCTTTCTCATCCCCAAATCATCTAATCTAGCTGTCTAAAGCTAAAGAGCTAAGGCAATTATCAGCTAGCCCCCAGCTACCCACCCTGCTTTTTCTCTTTAGGATTTTCATAGAATCATTAAGGTTGGAAGAGACCTCTAAGATCATCGAGTCCAACCGTCAACCCAACACCACCATGCCCACTAAACCATGTCCCTAAGCGCCTCATCTACCCGCCTTTTAAATACTTCCAGGGATGGTAACTCAACCACTTCCCTGGGCAGCCTGTTCCAATGTTTAATTACTCTTTCAGTAAAGACATTTTTCCTCACATCCAATCTACACCTCCCCTGGCACAACTTGAGGCCATTTCCTCTTGTCCTTTCGCCAGTTACTTGGGAGAACTACCTCAAAGGTTGAGGGGCAGGGGAAAGTTGTTTGCTTTCTTTTTACTTTAAGCTGGAAAAGTTCAGAGTTAAATTTAAGTCTTTCATGTTCAATGGACTTTCACATGAAAAGGAAGTTACCTATATTTTAAGCACTGGATACAAGGTTGCAAGTTTTAAAATGAGTATTAGTTTCTCCTCTGAGTTACAGTTTTGAACACAATTATTATTCAGTGACATGCAGTGATTAATATATTCGTAGAGAATTTTATAAAATCGCAAACTAATGATTGCATTAAATGAACCAGCCGAAAATGTTGTGCTATTTTGTTCTTTGTGCATCTTGCCTTGCCTAATCAGTTAAAATAAGGTAATTTTTTGAACGTATTAAGAACATCAAATTAACCATGAAAAAGAAAAAGAACATAATTTCAGTTAGAGAATATTCAATTCATTTAAAAAACAAAATTATGATAAAGTTGGAAGACTCCATGACACCTTCGCTGGAGATGCACATGAACTGCTGACCAGCACTTGCAATTTCAGCAGGCCGGTGAAATTATGCAGATGGGTACCTTAAATAGACACTGCTTGGACTGAAGCAGTTACTTCTAAATAACAGAAATTATTTTATACTGAGAAAACTTTCCTACTGTATTTTAGGTTAATCATTCAGGTCTGCTTCCTTTAAAGCTGATACTCCCTGGAAGCAGTGGCTCCAATCATCAGCCAGTTTTACTGACTGAACTTCTCATGAAGTCAGCATAATGAACTTCGGGGTGTAGACATAAATACCCTGCATTTTGTAACATTTAGCAGGATGATATTAGAGCCATTATCCCTGTTTTATTCTCACAGAACACCATTATCAAGTAATTACAAAGTACTTGGTTAAATCAATCAAACATCGATGCCACTGCTATCTATAGCTTTTATTTTTGAGGGAGTAAGGCATGAGGTACTATGGATTTTGTTGTATGTTACAAGAATTACAAGTCTTCAGCTCCTTGTACATGTTCTGGTTAACTGCAAGACCCATCTCTATCAAATGCAAAAAATGTAGTTATTTGTTTTTCCTGAAGCACAAATTTGTGATCTACAGGAATCCAACTTTACAAGGAACATGTTCTAATGATGAAAATGTGCATGAGTAACACAGATAGATAGACAGATAGAAAGAACAATCCTAAATCACACAGCAACCTGCATTTATGTCATTCCTCATATCTGATTGCACCTCACCAATCTCGGTTCAGACTTTTAAATCTATCTGAATCCTTCCTCAGGAGAGTTCTGATTTTTCTTTGCCAATACAGGCAGATCCCACTTATCCCTTGCAGGAAAATACCATTTCATTGCTTGCTTCCTTTTGGAAAATCAGTAATGGATGCTTCCATACTGAAATGGGCACCTTGCTGAGACAGCCCAAGTCTAAAGTTTCCTGCCAAGGACTCTGCATGCTAGAACTTGGAACTGGGCAGACTGCATGCATGAATTTCTCACCCACAGTCAAATACGTTACATTTGCACAATGACCAATAGCATTATTGTCATGATTTTACATCAGCACGGAATTATACCACAGGATTCATTGTCCTGCGCAGAGAAGCCATCTATCTTTGGAGCTGAGGCTTTTGATATTAATCCACCATTACATTCCCTAGAATCTACTTAAGCTCAACTGCTTTCCCCAAAAGTTCACAAATGGCTGATCCCAATGCCATCTGCAAAGTTATTTTCCAAGGAGTAAATGTGCCCTGAGGTACAGCATCTTTCAGAGGTATATGCAGGAACAGCTATCGCAACACAAACTGTCCAAAGGGTAATTGGCTAAATAAAGACTTGCTACAGGTCAGCCAGAGAGATCCTGTCATTCTTCTTATGGCACATGGGGACAGCCTGCTCCTGCGCCTTTAAGACTTCCTTCTTGAAGAACGTCCAGCCTTCCTGGACCCCTTTGCCCTTCAGGATGGTCTCCCAAGGGACTCTCTCAACCAGTGTCCTGAACGGGCCAAAGTCTGCCCTCTGGAAGTCCATGGTTGCGGTTTTGCTGGCCCCCCAGGCAAAATTTTATACTTTTTCATGTTGGAATCTTCCCTCTTGAATTCTTAAGCTATTAATGATACCCTCTCAACAGTCCTACCCATGTCAGAATTTTACTTTTCTTACCTTGTGTTTAAAAGAATAAATTAAAATAAAAAAAAAAGCTGTCCACAAAACATTTGATAGCCAGCTTATTGTTTAATTTGCTTTTTAGTATGGAGTAGCTCCTCCCTTGAGGTCCACAGCTGACCACTGCATTATAGTACCAGAAGAATATATTTTTTTTTGCAAGCACAGCCAGACAGATAAAATGTTCAATAATTTTCCACAAAGTATCAGGTTGTTGCCGAGGAGCAACATCATGCCTTTAGGATACAGGAGAGTTTGTATATTTGTACCAATTGCCTTTAGAGCGAGAGAACCACTTCAGGATTGGTTGTGGGCATTCTTTTATTTACAAGCACTTAGAGTGTATGGGGAGAGGGGAAGTTTCGTGCAAGGATGAAGGAATGGTGCGTGGAACCAAACAGCTGAAACTGAACAAAAGAACTATGTAACAAAGTTTTTTATTCTTGCTGCTAAATTGCAGGTGCCTACAAAAGATAAGTGCATCATCTTGTTTGGATTATTACTGGAACATTTATCTGTCAGGTGATGGCTTTTTAGGATTGGCTTTGACATTCAGAGGAACTTAGCACCCACTCAGTGCTGTGAGGCAGTAAAGACAGTGAATTGATCTCATGCTTGTCTTAGAAAACAAATAGGAATAAAGTACCTGGAGTGTAAAATTACTGAAAATAAGATGACTGACCTTTCAGTAATTGGTATTTGTTCAGTTTCAAATATTGTCTGCTGCATAAATTAAGACTCTCTGTTGGGCAAACTGGAACTTCCCCCCCTCCATGCCTGCCACCTGGGAATCTCCTGTGATGTTTCCTGCTCTAACGTTAGTGACATATGCAGGTTTACAGCAATTGTTCTGAATGTACTAGGCCAAGCTTAGAGTTACAGCTGGTGGAAGATACTGGACTTTGAGATGGAGTTGCACCTTTTCAGCAGCAATTGAAATACTCAACATTTTTTAACAGCCACCAACATTATTGTGTTTAACTGAGGACAAGTGTCATTGCAGATCTAACCAAGTTCCCTGTGACCCTTCTAGAATATCTTTGAGAATGTGATTGGCTGGGTGGGGCTATATGTTAAATCTAATTTTTGCTTAGTTGGCAGTGAGAATGCTAAAAGCTGAGTAGTTGAGCTGAAACTTTCATTAGTTTTCCTGAAAATACAGCTTCCTTTTTTCCTTTTTATGATACTTTTCATGCACCAGGAACAGCTTGTGGATTTGTTTGTGCTTAATTGACATGTAACCCATTCTGTCCTGCCTGCAGTACTTGGCAGACATCTGTTAAATTACTTTGTGGTCACATTTGGGTTCTGATTAAAGGATGGAAGGATGTTGATTTTTTGTTTGCTTTGTACATATAAGCTTTCAGGGCACTGACTGTCTTATTGATGTGTGTTAGTGAAAAGCTAATAGATATTTGACTGAGAACTATGATCATACAGTAGTTCAAATAAAACTTAAAAAGAACATAATGTCATTAGAAACTCATCCTTACATTTCTTTAAGCAATCAAAGCTACCCTTTAGCTTCTATACAAGCTGAAGGAAGGTGAAAAAAAGTTTTCATGTTCCTGCTTGGAAAAAGTAGTTTTGCACTGTGCCATGGCTCCAAAAACATGATCAGAGCTACCTATTTGAAACAGCTTTGATAGTAATTGCATAAAAGATGTTTCCAAGTATTTATATTAAATAACTTCATGCAATTAGACTTAGTGAATCATAGAATCATTTAGGTTGGAAAAGACCTGTAAGATCATGGCAGTGCTAGGTTAATGGTTGGACTCCAAGTCCACCACTAAACCATGTCCCTAAGCGCCTCATCTACCCGTCTTTTAAATCCCTCCAGGGTGGTGACTCCACCACTTCCCTGGGCAGCCTGTTCCAGTGCTTGACAACCCTTTCGGTGAAGAAATTCTTCCTAATACCCAATATAAGCCTCCCCGGTGCAACTTGAGGCCATTTCCTCTCATCCTATCGCTTGTTACCTGGGAGAAGAGACCGACACCCACCTCGCTACAACCTCCTTTCAGGAAGTTGTATGACTGTTTTTCAGTTTAACCAGGACAAAACCAGCACTTTTTGTATTGAGAAATCAGCTACAAAGGCTGGGTCAGTTGTTTGTCCATGCTGAAGGATCTCTTCTGCACAGGATGCACAATGTGATGTGACTCCTCAAGGATGCACTTCAATCACTCCTAGAGAGGGGAGTTTTAGGCTGGGTGAATGGGAGTCCCCGTGAGCAGCACTTACACGTTTTGCCCATCAGAAGAGTGGATAATGTGGTTTTTCATCTGAGATTTCTTAGGCTTTCTAAAATGTTGCTTTTTTATCAGTAGGTTGTTCAGCCCACTTGATATAGCGGCTGCTTCGTTAACCAATGCCTGACTGCATCACACAAGTGCTGTGGGTTTTGTATCGTTAACGCTGTCCTACACGGTGCTAAGCAAGACAGCCAGTGGGAATTGGTGATGCTGGGCACTTCATGAGACGTGCTCAGCATCTTCCACTACTGAGTCCTAAATAATGGTCTGGAATTAAAGCAGCATATTAAATTTCACAGTTGTCTTCATAATCAGGTAGGGGGAAAGGTCATGATATATCTACCAATGCCTCAACACTAGCAAAGCTCCATCTGTATGTATGAAAAGCAACAAAACGTAGTTTAAGAAATGTACTTTAAAAAATTGATCTAAGGACTGTAAAAGCACTCAACAGTCTTTTAATATGCATTCTTTTGCAAAAGTTGTTCTATAAAACATAGATAGCTAAGAAGAGAATGTATATAATAATTTATCTATGGCATGTTAATCTCAAAGAAGAAAGTTTGTCATCTTTTTAGTGCAAATGAAACAGACAATCTTAATCTACGGGAGATGAATATTCCAATCCTTTCACAAGGAAATGAGATTATACTGTGGTATCTAGTCAGCGACAACTTCAACACTCTAAATAATATTCTTTCCAAAATAAATATTTTTATATTTAGAATGAACAGGTAGGCAAATAATCAATTACAAGCATACAGTATGCACACTTCCCTAGTATTAATGTTATGTTTAAAATTTTCTGACAAAAGAGTAGCAGGATTTTTTTCAGGTAGTTTCTGTGATGAAAATTCTGCAGTCCTTATGTAGGCAAAACTCTCACTGAAACCAATAAATGTAGTTTTAAAGACAGATGTTCCCAGGGTTTTAAATATAACTATATAACTTTACCCTCTTAAACGACCTCAGTGCTTCTGGGAGATGGGTAATGCTCTATTATATAGACTCAGTCTGGAGCAAGTAGCCCTCGCGTATGATCCAGCTGCTGACCGGGATCAGGAGTGGACTGAGTCATGGAGGAATTTGGCCCGATGTATGTAATGACAGTACAATCCTGATCAGCCATGCGTGTACTCATTTCAAGTTGCTGACTGCACTGCTGAAATGCAGTATAGTATTTTGAGCTCTTAAGCTCTTTTCCAAGTTTAATACCAGATATTAGTCCTACTGCAATGAATGGGGAATGAGAAAAAGTATCAAGTTACCCTTTTTGAAAAACAGATCTCAATTCCTTTTACAATGTTCACCACCTTTTTTTCACAGTGAACCATAAAAAAAAAAAAAGAAAATCTTTAACAAGGAGCTATAAGCTTTTTCCACCCCAAACGAAATTGGTGAGTACTGTAGAATCAATATATATGCAAACCTTTGAAATGTTATGAATGTTTTTCTCTCTAGCCTTTATCTCTTTCACCTGTCTGAAGCACTGTGACTGCATCACATCAGGTGAGACTGAGTGCACCTAGAGGGCACACTGATGCTTGGGACAGCTGAGTATTTCGTACCTGTCCATCTCTACAAGCAATCCACAAATATTTAAAACAGAAAGAAAACCCTCTGCTGCCATTCAGCAAGAAGTCTATTACGAATCCCTAAGTGGCATGGAAAGCATTTAGACTCATTTCATTCACATGTCAGGTAAAGACTTTCATGTAGAAGTGAGATGAATGCTGAATAATGGATCTTTTGAATAATGTAATTAAGAATTCATTAAAGCAGCCCTTAAAATAAAATCTCCAAAATTCAATGCATGTATATTTCCCCCCTCCAAAGTACTAGAGAATCAAACGAATGAACGGAACATAATGTAATACAATACTGATGTTTACAGAATTTTCACATTTAAATTAGATGAATTCTCTATATAATACGATATATAATTTTTAATGGCTTCTGAGTAGGAACAATTAGGATTCTTCAAAAAGATTGGTGTCCTTGTTAGGAGGAAAATGAACACATCGAGACTAGTGATAATCTCTCGAAGTCTGGCTTTTGCAATATGTGTTTACTTGAAAATCTCCACTGAAGTCTATGGAAACTCTCACACTGATGTTTTTGTTTCCCTCAACATTTATACAACTGTTCTGAGTAAGCAAGAATAAAAAAAATAAAAGCTGGTATGGACTCGTGCCCCAGCTTTCTGATTTCCAGTAAAACAGCTCTCTCCTGTGAAACATCCTCCAAGACTTTCTCTGTTTGCCACTTATCCCACCCAGTCGCTGAGGAGATCTTGTCTGAATTGCGCATCAAACGGGAAAGTGCAGAATGTGCTCTCAAGTTGCTATTCAAACAGGCACTGAGTTATACACCCAGCATCCATCTAGGGACTGCCTAACTAGGAAAAAACAGTGATCCGAATGCTCTGGGAGTGTATTCCCCACTCTTGTCAGTGGGAAACCTGGGGTGAGAATTGCAGAGGGCAGGACCATCCCTGGCGAAGTCAGACGCCTTCCTGCATCATCCTCCATCCGGTCCATGAGCAGGACAATATCCAGCATCAGGATTTTGAAGCAAAGCCTTGGCTTTTTTTCACGCTCAGTTTGAATTTGAAGGTGAACTCGGACTATTAGAGGATAAAGACTTGATCCAATTTGTGCACATGGATATGTGCGGAGGGACAGGACTGGTTTCATGGGCCTTGACCTCTGGCATTCAAGAATGGGAGTGTCAAGGAAAAGATACATTTCTAAGGATTTAATGATGACAGAAGTCCTTGATTATGCATAAGTGACTAAAATCAGGCTGGAAGTTAAATGTCTGACTAAGAATATAAGCACAGAAGGCGTTTATGTCACTGTTGAATGGCTTAGACTGCATGCCTAACTTTTACGCAGCCAGGGTTAGTTAAGATTAATTTCATTTAGGTTTGTCTTCAAACAAGAGAAAAAATGGTGATGAGTGGATTGAAGAAGCTGTTATGTTGACAGGAACAGGAGTACCCCAAGATAAAATGGGGAAGGATAACTGCCTTGACTACATTTAGGCTTATCTAATGCAAATGTCATTCTGGTACTCAAGTCACTTTTCATTTTTTGAAGAAAATGTAGTTTATAGAAAGCAGGGTCAGGTAGGGCCAGGAGGACTTAATTCCCCCGTTCTTTGTTATAGATACTCGGCAAAACATTAGAGGCCCTCAACAACTCAGAGAATATTGACCTGCATTTTTAAGAGTGACGTATTACAGACCAACAAATGTTTTCACCTATTCTCAGGCCCAGTTTTGAAAATCTGTCTCTGCTGTACCACAATAAGAATATAATCACAGTTCTACATGGGTGGTGATGGTCACAATCCTTTATTGTACTCCTTTTTCTCTTTACAGAAACATACGCAGAGATGTGGGAGGCAAGTCCATCCTGCTGTCAGTACTTGTAGTGATGCTGAATGAAAAACCTGCCATTTCAGCAACCTCTGACTATTTTGTCCATCAAGTTTCTCAGACTTGAGAAGTCCCTATATAGACATGAAACATGGTCTCGGTAGAGAGGTCACCCAGGTGGCACATACAGGGAATAATACAAATGCAGCCAATAAAAAATAATAATAAAAAAAGCCCAAACAAAAAAACCAACAAAAATCCACACAAACTAAAAAAAAAAAAAAACCAACTCAACAAACAAACAAACACCCCCACCCCACACCCCTTGGGAACTGCACTCAAAATCAATACACCTTGAATGGAGTATATATGGAAATAAACAAAGCAGGGCAAGTGTTTTTCAACATGGAGATTGTATTAAAAACTAAAAGAATCTGTGTCATAAGATAAAGGAAGAGGACTCTTGAGAAATCTTGAGAAATGCTCTTTATCTGCCCTACTTAAAGAAATTTTATTTTATTTTGGCTGCTAGCTAGAGTAGAGTGCTCACAGTTCTTCATGGGCTCAGTATGACTTCTTAACATACAGGAGCCAGAGAGATTTGGAAATGCCAGTGAAAGAGAGGGTAGGGAATGGAGCGGGGACAGACTAAGCTATTAATCTGCCTCAGGGCAAGCCATGTGTATCCATAGGGAGAGCTTGAGCACTTGTTTGGAGATGAGCCTGGGAAGCACTTAAGTAAGGAAGATGGTTTGGAAAGCTTTTCTATTCCAGTCAAGGATCTTCGGTATATTAATTGATTCTGAAGCTTTCCCTGCCTTAATTGGAAAATGGAATCTCTGTAATATTTTCTCCTGTGAATAGCATACATGATGTAGTTTACTTTTACACATAAGCTTATAATTCTGCAATAATACATGGTCCTGTTTGGGCCTGGGAGAGGGCTGTAAAGATGAACAAGCGTGTTCATCCTTGGACCAAGAATGGTCCTTCAGGATGTTGAAGAAGCTATGGTTTACCTTTGTAGAGTTTTTTTTTCCCCCCTTGAAGGTTGACTGAGGAAATATTTGTGGTATGATCTATTCTGCTTAATGGGTCATGACCTGGAGATGCTGGAGTTGAAGTGACAGTGCTTGTCCAGGACCTCAGCTGCATACAGGTGAAGAGCTTTGGCTTGGTGCTTTGCTAAAAAGGCTGTGTAGGTGGACTGCTTTAGAGGCATTGAACTATGTTCTCTGCTCTGTTTTCTGAATGTATGAGTTTGTTGGCTTGGTGTTCTCTGCACACTTTTCCACTGGAAGATATAGGTAGGCCCTTGGAAAGACTTCAGAAAGGCTACCTAGGCCATAAATGACATCTTCTACATCTCTGATAGAAAGACTGGGTTAAAAACCCTGAAGAAATTTATAGAAGGTTAAAAATAGTGATAGCTCTGTTTTTAAGGCCTTCTTAGATAGCCGTCTCTTTTCTTCATTGGAAAGGATCTTTTTTTCCATGCCCCCCGCCCCCCCCCCTTGAAGTACCAACCACTGAAGAACCAACTGAAACACAGAAGCTTTGTCTTGAGAGCTTACACTGAACACAAGAATTAATCACGCACACATATGGAGAGGAGGGCAACGAGGCTGGTGAGGGGTCTGGAGAACAAGTCTTATGAGGAGCGGCTGAGGGAGCTGGGGTTGTTTAGCCTGGAGAAAAGGAGGCTCAGGGGAGACCTTATCACTCTCTACAACTACCTGAAAGGAGGTTGTAGCGAGGTGGGTGTCGGTCTCTTCTCCCAAGTAACTGGCGAAAGGACGAGAGGAGATGGCCTCAAGTTGCGCCAGGGGAGGTTTAGATTGGACGTGAGGAAAAATGGCTTTACTGAAGGAGTGGTTAAACACTGGAACAGGCTGCCCAGGGAAGTGGTTGAGTCCCCATCCCTGGAAGTATTTAAAAGCCGTGTAGATGAGGCGCTTAGGGGCATGGTTTAGTGGGCATGGTGATGTTGGGTTGACGGTTGGACTCGATGATCTTGGAGGTCTCTTCCAACCTTAATGATTCTATGATTCTATGATTCTATGTTTCATATTCTCCCCCTCCACCCTTCCTTAGGAAAATGCTTAAATATTTTTGCTGTCTGAGACATAGTTACCAGCTTGTTGTATGCATCAAAATATATAGGTAACTTTTAAAAATATTTCCATGCAGTATTTTCTGTGTTACGCATATGCATGAGCAAGTGAAAGGAAGAAGTTGTGAAGGTATCCAAAACTAGAAACTTGGCTTAATTCAAGAACCCACATAGGCAAGATTTAAAGTAGAACTGTGCCTGAGATTCATTCTCAGCTTTGCCTGAAATTTACTGGATTAATAAAAGTAATGTGCAGTGATATGTTTGCATTTTTGCCTACTGTGATGGAAAACAGAAATAATTATGAATTACCTCAGATGGCCTTCAGGAAAAATTTGTTAAATCCTGGGGGGGAAAGTAAAACAGAAGCAAAAGCTTCTATTGTGATAATAACATTTGGTGTATCTGTGGGTACCTGTCAATTTACATTTTATAGTTAAAATGTAACAATTTACAATTTCAGATTTTATAGTTAACATGGGTATCAAACAGAGAAGATTCTGTGTATCCATCCTACATCCTAGTGTGCTCATTATCCTCTTAAGCCGGCCAAAACCAACTTCTTAGGTAACAGGCTTCAAAAGCCTGCGCGTTTCTATTGCTTGTTAGGTTTACCTTTCTTCTAAAAAAGTGTATTGAATCTCTGTACTGTTCAAGTGATTTTAATATACTGGCAAATTCAAATAAAATGTAGCCAAGGGGAACTACTTAGTATGTATGTGTACTCTAGGTGGTATTTCAATGGACTAAGAAAGGTTTGTAATAATAAATAAGTCTTCAATATAAGTGCTGGGAATTCTAGTATATTACCGAGCAGGTAATTATGGAGGAAGTAAACGGAAAACACTAGGATATTGGTAAGTACAATGATCTTTTAAAAAATTTAAATAGTGTAGTTTTAATTTTTTAGCAACCTTTCAAATCTAAGCTAGCATATTCTCTGATGCCATGTGACTGGTACATTGTATCATTTTAATCTTTGCTTGAAAAATGGTTTGATGTATTTTGCTTCTCTATGAAATTCAAGTATGGCTGAGTTCTACTATATACACCTGTTAATTAAGGACTCATTAACTGCTGATTTTGTGTGTATTTGAGGTGTAAGTTTGGATTTGCTGATTAGAAATCTCACAGGTAGCTCTGGACTCTTAGACTGCTATTTTTTAAATTTCCCTAATGCAAACCTGCAAAATTGTGTGATGTCATGAAGAAGATGGTATCTCTGCTGTCATCTGCATAAAAATACTGTTTTGGACACAGATCTCAAGTCACAGCAGAAGCCCCCTCTCTTAGTCTAGCATTGTATTTAACTATTTTAATTTTTAAACTCTTGTGTGGATTTGGGGATGCTCTGGTTGTGTTTCATTTGGCTGTAGAAGCAGCTGTACATAGATTTTAAAATCTTAAAAAAAACAAACAAATAATTTTTTTTCCTGTTTAGTCCTAGCTTGTCCTAGACTATTTTACTTGCCCACCAGTTCATGAATTCATTGCCCCTGAAGCATTCCTTTCTTTTCTTCCATTTCTTTCAATCGGTACATTACAGGGAAACCCACATTTCAGGTAACTAGATAAGAAGCAATGTGAGTGTAACCAGATAAATGACCACAGCTGCTACATGCAGCAGACTTCTCTAGAAGGCATGTGCAGGGGGTGCATCAGATTCACCTGCAGTGTAATGTCTCAAATCCCATTTCCTTGCATTATATTGGGCAGCTATTAGACCTCATTGTGCTTGAAGACTAAAATGTTAGTACGGTAAGAAAATTAAACATGAGGCACAATTTACTATTTCATCATACGACCTCTTGTAATTTTTTTTACACTGCTGATATTTACAGAATACGCTGGTAGCCAGAATACTGCCACAGAAAATACTGATTTATTTAAAAGCCTCTTTGCCAGAGCAGGATAACCACAGGTTGCCCGCCTATTTCCTTAGAAAGCCCACGGTCAAAGTAATAGATTTGTGTCTTCTAGTAAAATTGCTTCATTTGGTCAGCTTCAAAGCTCTGTAAAGCAAAGCCCAGTTCTTGGGACCATTTCCTGACAAAGCATCCATTATTCATAGTGTTTCGTTTAACAGCACAGTTTCAGGTAATCTTTTTCCTCCCCAGCACCTGGATGATGACACAGTTTCAGGATCAAATTGGATAACAGAAAACAATGTCCAGCATTCTCTATCACAGACAACCAAAACTACCAGGAAGCCTTACTGTGGTTATAAGCAGCAGATTTTGTCCAAAAGAGAACAAGCGGAACAGGAATCGTTGCTTGCTGCAATAAAGTGGCCAAAACCCTCTGACAGCAAAATTGCCTTTGTACAAAGCACCGATCCTGCACATAGTGACTTTGTGATTTTGAAACCCAGCGGGTTCTTCAAGGTGGGTGATCGGTTAGAGGTGCTTGTTCGTATGAAGGATTTCCAAGGAAAACCCAAGCAGTATGGCGGAGACTATCTACAGGCACGAATTCACTCTCCTCTGCTGAAAGCTGGAGCAACAGGAAGGGTTGTGGATTGCCATAATGGCCTTTACAAAGTCTTCTTTACCTTGCTTTGGCCAGGAGAGGTCAAAGTTTCTGTGTCGCTTGTCCATCCGAGTGAAGCGATCCAAGTCCTCCTGCGTTTACGAGAAGAAAGGCCAGACAGGGTCTATTTCAAAAGCTCATTCAAGTCTGGGAGGTACTCGGAGACCACTGAGTGCAATGTTTGCTTGCCTGGAGATCTACCGGTGTGCAACTTCACAGATCTCTACACGGGTGAGCCATGGTTCTGTTATAAGCCTCGAAAACTGTCCTGTGCCAGCCGCATCAGCCATGCCAAGGGTGGATATCAAAAAGGTCTTCTGACAAAAGAGGAAAGCCTCTTTTTCCAAAGGTACGTATGTTGTTGAATTTATATACACTCAGTCAAGTAATTTTTTTTTTAAAGGCAGACTCTAGGTTATTGGTGAAATACGACAGATTGCCTTAGAGGAGGTGTGTATCGGCAGGAGCAGGTGTTTGATGTGAGTTGTTGAATATTCTCTTCCCCTCCATTCAGCCGTGCAAGAACACAGTGATCTTAAACTAAAGAAACTCGGAGTATAGTTCTCTCTCTATGCTTTGAAATCAACCCTGGTGCACCTGCTAAATTTCACAAGAGCATGCTGTCTAAATCTGGTGGTGGTTTGGGAAACTGTTGCCTTCTTTTTTGTTTCCACACCAATGCTTGCAATATCAGTAACAATGCTTTGAGATGTATTTTTGGCCAAGTCTGAACTACCTAAAAAAGGTCCAGATTTTAGGCTTATTTTTACACAAAATACCAATTGCTTTTATCCTCAGCAAAAGTCATCTTACATGTAATGCAGTGTGTTCCTTGTTGCTCAGTATGAGTTTCAAATCTTCGGAATAACCTAAAGTCAGTCATGAAGAAAACACCTGGCAGAACAAACTGCTGAGCGATACCTGTGCAAGTGGAAATGATCGGTGCATGTTATATAGAGTGTCAAACTAAATTAGTTTCACAGTCATCTTTTTCTTCTGCATTCAGCATTTAAAAAAAAATACATCTCTTAGTGCAGGGGAGGACGTGAGAGAACTGCTTCTGTATATACCCTCAGCTGAAATTAGACGAAGTTAGCTACTGTGTTGTGTCAGAATGGTAGTTGTAGGCTACTGCCTTGCTTTCCAAAAAAGGTGTTGAAGGAAAGTGTTTCAGCAGTATGTCCGCTTGAGGCTTAAATTGGGAAAGATTTTAGAGCAGCTCCAAATAGTTTAATTAGGAAAGTGTGCGTGCATGTTTGTAACCGAAGACCAGAAATCAAAAGTAAGTATCAGTGGAATTGTTTTTTGGCACAAACCTACCAAGTTTGTAAGTGGGTCTTTTGACTGTGCCTCAGGCAGTTCACCTGTAAAATATGGCTGATATTGATTGGTGATGTTTCCAAACGGGAGCGGGAATTTTTTTTTGCTTGTTTTGTTTTGGTTTGTTTCATTCAGCTCTGAGATCCTTGACTGAAATGGCTTATAGAAATCCCAAATAATTTATTTCTTAAATAGAGAAAAACATTAGACAGGTATGCTCCTTAAAACGGCAACAAAAGACAGAACAAGAGCTTAGTATTAAATCTCCGCATCTGTCACAGCTGTACAATAGTGATACGTGTCCAACACAAAATGATCAGAATTCACTGATGTCCACAAACAAATATTTCTGAGGTCTCTGGGTGTTCAGGGGGATGAGCTTTGTGTCCCTGTTCAGCAAATTGCTGTCCTGCTGGAAGACCGGAATTGCTGGGGGTCTCTGAAGTTGGTTGGACACTGGCTGGGACTACCGTCTCCCCCAGAGGCAGGACACACCACCGCTAGCCTAGTCTGGACGTAGAACTGCAGGTGGTGGTGGTGCTGGACCGCCGCAAGCTCCGCTGTGTACTGCAGAGCAGGCTGTGGGATTATGGGGGCCGAAAGTGGTGTTGAGCACCTATCGACAGCTGGCAGAGCTGGGAGCTGCTGCTGCAGCATACCCTTTCGGTGGTTTGTCTCCTGGCGGTGGTACAGGTACCACAAGCTGGGAACTTCCCATCTTTGTGGTAAATCCCCCAAAGCTTCTTGCAGACCTCTGATAGCTTGATAGCTTTATCTGGATTTGTGCCAGCAAGCGGGTGCACGAGATTTGTGTCCTAGTGCTATGGAACTTTGAATTCTGACTGAGAACAGTGATAGTGGTCTCAAGGAAGTTAATACAGAATGAATTCAGCTATAGGAAGTAGAGTAAACTTAAAGTGAAAAATTCTTATTGTGAGTCCTATGTGCTTATTTGAAGTGGGTTAAGAAAAAAATGAGATTAATATTACCTTCAAGTTTTACAGCCTTACTATATTACTATTGTTATTATTAATTTTTGTTCAAGCGATGTGAATATCAAAAGGCCGATACTCTCCAGTGGACCTGATTCAGTGATTGTAAAGCCCAAGGCATTTACAGGTAAAGTGAACTTTATAAGATTCTTGTTTGTAATTCAGAATTAAATTTATACAAAGAACAACAGGCATGGGGTAATAATTGATTTGTTTGTTTACGTACCATGGAATAGAAATTAACTTTTAAATTTGTATTGAGAAGATGAAGGCTTTTGGGTGTCGCTGTAATATAAGTTCAGTACTAATAACCAAATTTTCTAAAATTGCATACATAAATGGGATTTTTAGCAAAAAATAATTTAAAAAAAAGTCTGTTCTCTTGCCAAAAGTGACTTTTTTCTAGCGTTTACTCAGAGATGTGAAATGTCTTACAGTAACTGCTCACCCAACTCTCAAGCTAGCAAAACCAGCTGTGTGGTGTTTCTTAATTTCTTTCTTTGTTAATAATTTTGTTGAACAGATTTTGATAATTTGCGTTTAAGTATTACTATAATTTTTGTTACCACAGGATGTCAGAACCTACTGTTGTGGACCAGAACCTAATTGTTCTGTACCCCGTCTTAAAAACAGCAAAAAGACAGTCCATACTAAGTTAAACTTAGAGGTTTTATCTCATTCATACCCATGTGCACGCTTTTTGTGCCTCTAAAAAGCCTGCATAAAATGTGATACACAGCGAATTACTTCTTAATTGAAAGCTTTTCAGATGTTTTTTCTATAAGGTTGTAGGAGACTTCAAAGGTAGAGCTCCTGACCTAAGCAATGAAGTCTTAACAGAGAACAGCCTACAGCATTTCTTGCCTTTAGTTTTGCTGTTCACTAAAAAAACAGAGTGCTGCTATTAGGGCAGCAGCGCTTTCCCCCCTTTCTTTCTCTCGATCCTTTAGATGACATGTTTTTTGTTGCCTTTTTTATCTTATGTATTTCCTCGCAGAAACTGCTGCAAATTTGAAATTTGGTTGTATTGCCCTTCTTTCAGGAGTTACAGATGATCAAAGCCTGCCTGCATTTCCTGAGGAGTAATGCTGGGTTAGGAAGGGTTGATAGGAGTAGCACAGTATTACCTCAGGGAAATTCCTTCTAAGACGAACAGTCTCTGAATAAATAAACTTAATACATTGGTATAATGATCGTGGATGTATGGATTTGTTGGGATTGATGGCACACTTAAATTCTTTATTCTGTTGTTGTTGATTTTGCACATACCTTTCTGTTTCAGGGGTAAATGTAGATCAAGTTGATTTTTAAAACTTTATTTTTCTGAAATACAAGCTTTTGTCTCTATTCTTGGTTTGTAACTATTCAGATTGGAGCTTTTACTCTCCTCTATAAAATACAAAAGTAATGGTTTTCTGAATTCTGGAGCATAACTGGTATGATACTGTACGCAGATTTGAAATGCTGGTGTTATGTGTAGTGTGACGCCCCAAAAAGTTGTTCTAGAACCATTTTTTTTTAATATATATATCTCTATCTATGCATAGTCTAAGAATCAATTTAAAAGGTAAAAAATGGAAATGTTTTTACATCAAAACTTAAGAAACAAATGAACTGAAGTTGTGAATTCACATTCTGAGTTAGTCTTTAATTACATGACCACATGAAGGGTTTTTTTCCTTTTCTTTGTAGGATACCTGTTTCGTACATATTGGATGAGTCAACATTACTAGTCGGGTTTTTTTCTCTTCCTTCATTGTCCCTGTTGCCTGATTTAAAGAATCATCCAAAGATAAAATTTTCTAACAGCTTTTTCCATGGTACTCGTGGAAGACTATCGTCTTTGTGTTATACAACCATAATAGTAGTTTGCTTTCTACAGGGTCCCTGTGAGGCCTAAGGATGTTAACATCTACTAATGCAAGACACAGAGAATACTGTATAGAAACAGTGAGACCAAAAACGCCTGTTAGGAATGGGTGTTTAAAGGTGCTCAAGGCCTGATTTTCTGAGTGTTCAGATTTTGGCTACACCTGAGTTACAATGAAGCATCTACCAGAGGATGCTTCTGGGCACTGGAATTCCACCGCCTGTACTTTTACATAGTTAGAACGGTCCCTGACGTGATTTTGGCCGTGGCAATGTGTGCTTTCCCAAACAGCTGCAAGTCAGGACAGGGCAGGGACTGTTCTTAACAGGTGGTCTCCACGCCAAGGTGGGTAAAAGTGTTACGTGGCTGCTCCACCCGGCTGGTGTTGGTGCCAGGGAACAGCTCCGTGCTTGTTCACTTTAGGTGTTTGAATACGCATGTGGTAAAGGAAGAACCTGTAATGACCTCAGGGAAGTTTGATGTACTGGTATCACACTGGATACTAAGAGAAATATGGCAATGTTTGACTGACGTAACCGTGAGATTGCAGCTTCTTCTCTTCCTGTATCCTCTGGCCCTCGCTTGCAACGTTATCGTCCAGCTTCTGCAAGTTAAATAGGTGTCCCGCGGAAGAGAGCTGCCCTGGCGTGGCCTCATTACTCCTCAGAGGGCCGCCTATCCCAGGCAGTAAAAGGGGAAGGGGCCGGACAGCCGAGAGACGGTACGAAATCCATGGAATTAGAGACTCTCGTAATTCGTACCTTCAAAGGGCACGCATAAAATTCTTGGTCCGAGCTTTCATTCCGGCGTCCCCCCGTTTTGCAGTCCTTACGGTTCAGACCGGGCTCTTCTAGCAGGCGTGGTTGGAGCGGGGGCGTCGGCGCGGGCGTTACTCCACCGGCGGCTTGACCCGTCGGTCCCGCTAGGCAAACCCGAGGGGT
>NW_008824655.1:294096-315066 GCF_000699105.1 Pygoscelis adeliae
GGCGGCCCCCCTCGGCACCCTTTTGCGAGCGTCCACGGTCGGGCGTTGCCGTCTAAGGGTCAAAGATGTCAGGCACTTGCCGTTTTCTCCTTTATCATCAGAGATACCATTTAGCTTGAAGCAAGTTAAACGCTAATCGTTCAAGAACTCTGTCAGTAGTTGCAGGTTTTGCTGCAGAAATAGGAGGTGAAATACTTGGGCTTACAGAAGTGTGATGTGTCCAGCTTTTTAATCTACACGGTACATCAAACTCCTTCGCTTTAAACTAGGGAAGGTGTTCGTACATCGCTGGCTATATGTCCGTGGAGGTTATGGAGGCTGGTCTCGTTGTATGTTAATTTCAAAGAATTCTTCTCTTCCAGATTCAAGCGGTATGGACAGAGCTGAAGATCCCACAGCTTCCCCTTCTGGTTATTATTATGAGGACCAGTGGAGGTCCAGAACACACTGGATCCATCATTTTAACAAGTCAGATGATATAACCAAGTGCTTACAAGGAAAAGTAATCCACTTGTTTGGAGACTCTACGATAAGGCAGTGGTTTGAATATCTGACAGCATTTGTTCCAGGTTATTTTTTTTTTAATTTGATTTTGTTCTTAAAGACCTTTGCAAAGCTTTACTTCTCACATCTCAGACACAGAGCTGATCTTACTGAATGACAATGACAAAACAAAGGAAGAGGAAAGACAAAACATCATCAGAAGTGCGGGCAGAAAGGCAGTTAGTCAAATGTTTGAGCAGACAGGGGAGACACGTAGGCCTTGGAAATGGGGCCACAGGGTATCTGCAAAGTCGCCCTTGTAAAGCGTTTCACTAATGAGGACCGCTGCTCTGGCTGTGAGTTAAGGTGGCCCCCCGGGGGCACGGCAGAAGTCACTTAGGGTGCCTGTGTAAGGCCTTGCAGCATCCCAGCCACACAAGTTGTTTTGGAATGAAGTAGCAAATGACTTCCGTTACTGTTGATCGGGTTTGGACCCTTTCTTGTGTTTCCCTTATTTTAACTTAAATAAGAGAATTTCAGTAGCCAATTCGATATTCCTCCCTCTCCCCTTACCCCTAAAGCAGTAAAGTTGTGTTGGAACACAGACTTTGAGAGTCCTTATTGCCTACGTGTTGAAGTCGCCTTTAAATTTAATGGAGTCTTAAAGTTGCCAGAAGGGTTCCTATGAACACTGGATTCATAGGGCAACAATGACTGAAGGAGTCTATTTGGAAAATTTATTTTTTACGAGAGAGAGAAGGAAATAGTTTGGGAAACTTGGAAAAAGGCATTGTGAAGTTGAAGCGTGCAGTCTTGCAAATTTCAACACCCATAAACTCCACGCTGAAATATGCAGCTGGCACATGTATGACACTCATCTTCTGTTTCATTTTAGAGTTCTTAGAATTGTGTTCAGATTTCCTTACCTACTGCTACTTTTGCCCTGTGGTCCTAACATCTTGTTGATAGTTTTAATCTCTTATGCCATCTTTCACTAATGCTTGCTCTTGGGTTTTCAGATCTAGTGGAATTTAACCTGGGGAGTCCTAAGAACGTGGGCCCTTTCATGTCTGTGGACCTGAAGCACAATATCCTACTGAAGTTCCGCTGTCACGGGCCACCCATTCGCTTTTCAACCGTCTTTAGCAGTGAACTGCGCTACATTGCCAACGAACTGAATGGCATAGTGGGTGGGAGAAACACGGTGATAGCCATAACCATATGGTCCCACTTCAGCACTTTCCCGGTGGAGGTGTATATCCGGCGGCTGAGGAACATTCGGAGATCAATTATTCAACTGCTGGATCGCAGCCCCAAGACTTTAATCATCATCAGAACCGCTAATGTTCAGGAGCTTGGGCCAGAAGTGAGCCTCTTTAACAGTGACTGGTACTCCTTTCAGCTTGATTCTGTTATGAGGAAAATGTTCTCAGGAATTGCTGTGCACTTTGTGGATGCTTGGGAGATGTCTCTGGCTCATTACTTGCCACATAACTTGCACCCAAAAGAAGTCATTGTTAAGAATCAAATAGATGCATTTTTATCTTACGTGTGCCCTCTGCAAACTTAGCACAAGTGGGCATCCCTCTCTCATCTTTTCCTACAGCTGAAGTAAAGTTGTGCTTTGTCGGAGCTATGGAATTGTGCTGGATGGTGTGGAAGAACTCCGGTTATTGTACTTGCATGCAGTATAAGCGGGGTGGCCTTAACTCGGGGTAGCTGTGAAGGGTGGTAAAGAGGAGTTGACTGTTCAGGCCATATCTTCCTGCGAGGCTGATTGCTTTCAGCCTTATCACTCATATCTGAGATTAATTATTAGAGAGCGCCTTAAATTAAATTGACAGGATTCAATAAGAAATTATGTGGGTTATTAGCTTTACTAGTTGTCTACACTGTATGCTGAATTTAATCCATATGACACTGGTTCTGTTGCCAGGGTCTTGCTGCTCAGAACTGTGTGTGAAACCTGGGAAAGATTCTGGGAGCGGTCTTTCTCTCAATGTTCCAGAGTTTGAGGGACATCCCCTCCCATTGTATGTCAGAGAAGCACAGTGTCTGTTCTTGTTTCAAAGTCCTAATTAGAAAGATGAAGGGAGTGTACCAAAATCACTAATATCAATCAAGGAAGCACAATCAAAATATCTATGGTTTTAAGTCATCAAGAAATTTAATAGAGCACACTAGTTAGGCACCCTTGGCGTTTACAGATGGCTGCTAAATAATGCAAATAGCCAGTATTTTAGTTTGGTTTCCTGTACTACTGAATGTCTTCTGAGCTTTGATACACCGTCTACTTCTTGATTTACCTGTAATGGAGAAATGTGTATATTATGACCTCAGTGAAGACACTGTCTCAGGCAGTTTCTGCAAGTTCAAGCTGCAGGCTCGCCTACTTGAAGCTTGAAGCATTTACTAATGAAACTGTTTCCCTTCCCTGTACGATAAAGCTATTCCGTTATGTTCCTGCAAAGCTGGGCTTCTGATAATTACTCCTGTACATCGTTCGTACATTGTGTCTGTATGGAGAAGGCAAGTGACCTGAACGCGCTTGACGATGTTTGGCAATGGGTTAACAGTAACTGGCACACGCTAGTGTCGGGGCTGCGCAATGACGCCCCTTCTGTGTTTGGCAGTTTTATCATTTATTTATGAGCTTCACTGCTGCCAATATAAAAGGTCAAAAAAATCGCACCCAAAAGCTAAACACAAACAGGGTTGCCTCTCGTATAGATGCTTGGTAAATATTTGCGGTTTTGCTGGTGTGAAAGCTGGTGGCGCTTGGGCCTCCTGGCGTGGTGTTTTCTGCTGCTAATTTGTTTGAGCCTGTCCGTAGTTTTAACTAGTAGCGCTTTGAAAACAAAGTTTGGGTTACATTCAGCCCCCAAATTAAAGAGCAGAGAAGTGTTCCATGTTGTCTTATTTCTGGTCTCGCTCAGGCCAAAGGTAGTCTTTACCAGTGGCTTTACTGAGACATGTGTCAGAACAGTAGTGGAGTGCTGCTGAAGCAGCTCATCGTGCTTAAGGAGAATATGGAAGTTGAGTCTTTGTGAGCAAACTGAGAAGATTAATAAGGCAGATCGGTAGGTTGCACGGAGTGGAATAATTGAAACGTCTTCATATTAGAAATGTTTTACTCTTTGCCAGGTTTGCTGCTATGTTAGGAAGATTGTGCTCTTATTGCTGGAGCCCCAAGAGAGCTAATGCTACCAGCTACAGGAACAGTGGTTTTTGTTTTGTTCATTTTAAAGGACAACTGAGAACTGTTTTAAAAACAAACGTAAATGCTTTTAGCATGTAAAAGTTGTCAGTAGCATCCATCTATAAACTGAACAATTCTAAAACGCTTAAAAATGACTGGAGGAGTCGCATACACTGAAATAGCATTTATTCTTAGCTTTTCAAATCAGGATTAAGGAGGTTCAGTTTGCTAGTTCCTTCTGACAACTGCCTCGCATAGTATCTGTCCATACATTAGCTTTAGGTAACTATTTCTTACTTTAATATGTTAATGGAAATTTATCGTCCGCTAAAAAGAGACCGCACCAATTCAGGTCTGGGAAGGTAAACCACCACAATGCAAAACGACCTTTCATCTTTTCCAGGTGTGTTTTCTAAAATAGGTAGAGTATAAGGCTTTCATCCTGAATAACAAATCTATCCAAATGATGTTAAGGAAAATAAGATTTCAGACTTCTACTTTGAAGGAAACTACTTAATTTGTGGACTAACCATTTGGTTTTCCTCATAAAGCCATATCATGTGTGAAAGTGTTGTGGTGGCGTGTTTCTTGTGCTCACCACTGCTCTTCAACAGCAACTTTATATTGCTGTTAGCTGCCAAGAACAGATCAAATTTTTGATCAAATTTTTTTGAATGTTTTGACAATTGAGGGAAACCAAATGGAAAATGCTATTAGCAAAGATGTCTCATCACCGTTTAGATTAATTAGATTAATTTTTTTAGTAACATTAACTAACTTTTAGGTCATGAACTTGAGGGAAATTGCCAGTTAATTTGGAATGAGGACCAATATTTCATTTCTTTGGGCTCTGGAATAGACAGGGAGGAGAAAGGGAGGAACTGAAGAGTACTCACGTTTTGAGATGAGGACTGGGGACACTATGCTTCTCTATGTCATTCAGTTGAACTATAACTGAGTTTTCATTTCTGTGCTCGTCTTGTTACCAGTTGCACCAGTTGTGTATGTACTGTATATAGAAACATAGAAGCAATAAACTATTTTTAAGTCAGTTTCTTCAAACCTTGAAGCTTCTAAATGGATTTTAATTAGGGACTTAGGTTAAGAGGTTGGTTATTTTTCGAATTACTAATATGAAACAGGACTGGAAAGGAATTTCTCAGTTAAGTATCTTCCTTTACATGTAAAAGTTTATTTAACGAGATTTTTCAAAGCCCTGTCTTCCTTTTCTTTCCATTTTATTCACTCGAAGGGAAGAAATTGTATTATTTCTGATACTTTCATTCCTGTCCTGAGCCTTTTGATTATTAAGCTTTCAATACAGAGATTTTTTTCTTTTAAATTTATTTATTCAAAATCCAGCTCACTCAAATCCCAGTGAAAAATATTGTATTTTTATGGTGTTTCTCAGAAGATTTCAGAGTAATTTATTTATAAAATAAGTAAACTCCCTTTTACAGATTAGACGGACCCACAATGATTTTTCTGCTCCTGATATTTTGAGACTTTTGTTTCTCATATATACCATGTTAGGCTAATTTCTTCCTTCTAGAAATTTAGTGAAAATGTTAGTTGAATTGTTGATGAAAATGAGGATAAAAAGCAGAAGTTTCCATTACTTTTTTTCAAGTTTTCAGCTGCTTCTAATTTCATTTGCTATGCAGCACTATTGCAGTTCTCCTTTACAAGATTCAAATTACCGTTTTCTGTTATTTATTTGTTAGAGGTAAGCATTTAAAAAATGGGAACTTTGCTTACTGAAAGGGTCTGTACGACTTTTTGTGTACTACAGATGAGACTTCCACGTGTATGTGACAAAAACGAAGATTTGAAGTCGTCTGCTGGGAAGGGTAAGGGTACTGGGGTTTTGCTTCGTTTTTGTTGCAGAAGTGTGGGTTAAAACATCGTTCCACTCATGATAGTTCAAGTAACAGCAAAATACTTCAATCGCAAATGCGTATTTGATTAATAAAGTCCTTACTTGTTAAGTCCAGATCACTTCTTCGTGCTTAGTTTCCACTCGTATGTTTAGACTGTTTGGAAGGCTCTTGTTATCTGTTGGTAGCAGCAAAGGACTCTACATCTGTGTGTTAGAAAAAGAACTTGTTTTCAAAGGGTTTTTTCCTTTTATATGTCTATTATTGAAATGCTTACAATACAAAGAAGGCTCTAATGCCTCAAAGAAGAAAAAGTTCCTAATAAAGAGGGCAAGTTTACTTAAACTGTTTCATCTGATTTAGTCTCAGTTTATCTTGTTTGCCGTAACCCCACACACTTTCTATTTTTATAGTTGCGTAGTAGTTCCCTTAGTTTTACCTATTACGTTTTTGTGCTGTGTGTTGGGTAGAAGTTTCACACCGTGGTTTATAGATTAAAATCACTTCAAAAAGTGATTTTTTTTCCTGATGATGTGTATTTGGAGGGGAGTGATCTGTGCAAGCAGCACAAGCCTGGCATGAGACCTAGCGCTGAAGCACGCTGATGTTTCCTGTTAGTGTTATCAGGCCTGACACATAATAAAAGCTTGTGCATAATCTAGGCTTCCTTCTTTGAGGGCTTTTGCAACCCAGCTGGCCAACAGGAAATCCTTAAGCCACTTCATTTCAAAAAGCAGCATGAAGAACAGAGGAGATGCAGCGTGGTCACTCCTTCTCTAGCTTACGAATAGTTTTTACTTTAAGTAATGGAAGAAAAATCGAGGAGAGATCTGTTCTGCAAGTGAGTCAGCGTGTCCAAGGGCCCTAGGGCACCCTGCACCGCCTGGCTGCCTGCCCGCTGCCATGTGAGCCCAAGAGCTGTGTTTGCAGGGTGATGGGGAGAGGGACAGAGCGGCCGCGCAGCACAGACCGGGGAGCCTCTGGGATGGCTGGGAGGGCCAGGGTGGAGGAGGATTTGGACAGCTACAGGGTTGCCTTGGAGTTAGGTTGCAGCCAGGATTCACAGCTGGGAAGCAAGTAAGCAGGGAGCATTGCCCTCTGTGCTGATTTCCTATACGTATAGCCAAAAACAGCCTGTTTGACTCAGAAAAATCCCTGAATTACAAATTCCTGGAAACTAGAAGAGAGTGCACCGAGGCAGTATTGCTATGTGTTTGCTCTGTTTTTGTTTCCCCTCTCCTTCAGTAGTGACCACTGAAGGAGGCAGGGTAGGAGGCAATGGCCGGTGGTGTGATCTAGGGTGCTGCTCTTACGTTCCTCCAAAACAAAGAGCTGAGTTCATGCCCCAGCCTGCTCTCGTCGATGCCAGCTGACAGCCACTAGGTAACAGGGCAAAGGCAAAGTACCTTATTCCCAGCATTTTGCTCTGGAAACTGAAAGTGAAGTGTACTGACATCATGTCCCACCTACGTCAGCCTTCACTTAGCCAAAAATGGAGGAGAGAGGCTGCAAAGCATGAGCTGCTTTTCAGTGTGGTGTGAGGTCAGGCCCCAGGCATGCTTAGAGGGGAAATGGGAGAGAGGGGTAGGAAAGAGAGGGGAAGTAAAAAGGGTAGGATGGGGCCGAAGGAAGGACAGCGTGCAAAGGTCTTGCTCTGTGGCACCAGGGAGAGGAAGAAGGTTGGGGATTTGGTCATGCGGAGGTTTTGCAAATACCAGTCACGTGGGACAGAGTCACTCCTCTGATATAGCACACTGAAATACACATACATATATTTCTCCGAATGTGTCAAAAAAGGAACAGTTCTTCCCACCCGGGCTGCTCACCCCCACCTCTTCCTCTGCTCCCTACCCGACAGCAAGGTCATAGCAGTCATATGTTAGGTACTGTTCCAAAGTTTGTGTTTACCGTTCGTTTGAAGCCATGCATATTGGGTGTTCAGGTGTTTGTAGATGCGACAGATATCGTAGGTGGGGAACTTTTTAAAACAAAACCAAAGCATTTATAACCAGAATAAGGAGCAGGCAGGCTTTCATCCTGTGTTGCGTGCTCTTCAGAGCCTGTGGTGTCGCAGAGAAGGCATGTAACTTGCCTGCGATGGCACAGGTGCTTGGCAGGGAAGGGGCTTGAGCCTCACACTGCCAGACAGAGGGATAGAAGGCTCGCCGGGGCTGGCAAAGAGCCGAGACCACATGGTTTCTTATCTGGTTGGAATGGGGCTTCTTGTGCTTTTCCCATGGTTTAGTGCTGCATCCCCAATTAGCAAGGTATTATGTAACTTCTAACATTAGCTGTCTTACTTACAGTACAGGACCAACATATTTGAAATCGAGGAAATGTTTTATCATCTCCCTGAATCTAGATATTTAGGTCTTTCCTGAAATATTAATTCACCATGGTGCTTGTTACCCAGATCTGAACTCGCACGTAGGGTAACCTAGCTTGTATCTGGGCAGTGACTCTCTCAAATCCTGTCCAACTTACCGTGTCCTCCTTCACCGTTGGTGTTACTAGCCCCTTGTGGGCATATTCCATAGCCTTTTTTGGGGTGAAATAAGCAGGTCTGCTCTGTGAGTCTGTCACGGTGAATTGCACAGGAGCTTCTCTGCCTGGAATGAGAGAGGGATTTTGTGGGAGGATGCTAGAGGATTAAGAGCGTGGGAATTATTTTGTATGAGCCCCAGATGCAGAGTGAGCACATCACTAAACCCAAGTGAAAGTATAACATGCCCTCCCCCACATCCTGACTGTGTCAGCTGGCATGGGCTTAATAGATTAGTGAATCGTTAATGAATATGGCCAGAAGAGGGCTTTGAGGCACTGAAAAAGAGCCTGGGATGACTCTCAAATGAAAAACATAAGCCACAATGTAATAGTCTTGGTGGTGGTTTGTTTTCTAACTCCTGGGTAGTTGTGTTTTGAAAACAAATGGCATGAACACTGGATGAAGCTCTTTTACTTGGAGTTCATTTTAGAATGAAATTCAGTTGATGACATAGATGATAACTCTTAGGTTGGCTTAAGACTGTCCTTCAGAGGATGATATTTTTGCCCTAAATATTCTCTTAAATCTGATTTTTTTTTTTTTCCCCTAAGTCACAAAAAGATCCAGAGGAGTAAACTTTACTGGGATAGAACAGTCCATCTCAAGTCACTTCTTCCTGCAATGTGGAGAATTTAGCAGACCCTGTGGTCTAACAGCAAGTCCCTGCTACGGCAGTCAGTGTTCCCTGGTTCAGCCAGCCATTAAACATTTTGTCCTGCCCCTCCACTTGCTATTCTCTCCCTTCCCTGGCTAGCTCTGAAAATAGACAAGTGCTTTTCACCCGGTGCCCTCGTGCTTGGGCCCTCTGTACAAACCTGTTATTTTTTGGTGCAGCTTGATAACGGGGCTCTCCCTTTTCACTCTAAATCTCCGTCGCAGGTTGTTTGCAATGATCAGGACTAGTTATATGGTGAGTGCTATCGCTCTGCCGCAGCACGGCAGCCTGCGCTAAAGGATCTCACAAAAGAGCTTCCAGGTGGGATGTGCCCCTTGGAGCTCAGCAGGTGAGAGGCATGGCAAAAGTACCTGCCGTGAAAGAACCATGACAAATTCACGGGTTGTTTTCCCCCTTGCCATCCTGCGCTCAGTTCTTTCCACTCCTTCCTACCCTCTGGTTTTCCCTGGGCCGGGTGAGTCACGCTTTCCAGTCCTGCCTGCCCTCTTTCGCTGCCTGAATCAGCTTCTCTCAGGGAATTGTCGCTTACCGCTGGCAAGGCAGCTATTTCTGTCTTTAGCTGTTTCTTCCTTCTAATGGTTTCTTCTCTACCTTTATCATTTTTGCCCTGTGCATCTGTATTATTATTATTTGCTTCTGCTGTGTCTCATTTTTGCCTTTGCTTTGACAAGTAAAAATAGGAAAAAAAAGTTACTTTACAGAAAAAAGATACCATCTTAAAAATCCAATAAAAAAAATTCAAGAGCTCCAGTAACAAGCAGATATTACAATTATTTTACATTGTTGTAAAATGTGTCCAATATAAGTGTATCTTCTAATCCCAACATTTTCACATCCGCTGTTTGAAACGTAGGTTCTCTACATCGACAGATTTCTTCCTGATGTCCTGTTGTCCCTGTTCTTCTGTGCAACAAATATTGCTACAAGTAGATATTTTGATTTCTGACTGAAGTAATGACTTTTCATTCTGCCCTGCCACACATCAGCTGTTTGTGCCGTTGTTACTCTGCCCTTCTGTGCCTCGTTTTGTTTCTTGTCCTATTTGGATTTTCCTTTTCTTTGCGGCAGGGACCACCTGTTCGCACAGGTGAGTGGTGCCCAGGAGGGGGCTGACCTCCAGCACTTTTACGGCTGCTAACAAGCGTCCCCCGTGGCTTTAGGAGGCAGAGCACCTGAGCTGCCCTGATTCAAGAGGCAGCGACACTTGGGGAGAAAGGGGTGGAGAAGCTGGATGAGCCGAGGGGTGCTCCAGGTGCTGCTCCTACCACCCGGGATGTTGGGCCATACGTGCCCCTCTGGGGCTGCAGCCTCCCCTCTTTGCAAAGAGAGATCTTGGTGCCTTGTGATGGCACCCAGAAGCCTCTCATGTCCCCGACGGCAGCACGCTTTGCTCCGCAGTTGCTGCGGGAGAGAGCAGGGCGAGGGTCCGGCCAGGGCACTGCCCTGCCATGCGTTAGGTGAGACTGAGGGCACCGCAGGCATTCGGTGAGCAAACAGTCGAATACCAGCCCTGGCTGGAACAAACCGCCCTTATTTCAAAGAAAAGTATTTGGCCCATCAAGATTATCAGTTGAACATGTTCCAGTGATATAATACATCTGTGAACAGGAAGATGGAGCCCACGCAGCGTTTCCTGCCTGCAGGGGGAAGGTTTCAAAATGATCACCTTTGGGAAGGAGACGTTCTCTCCTACCTCCCTCCTGCAGCTTGCTGCGGCAGGGCGAGGGTGAGGGTAAAGTCTGAGGGGGTTTTGTTTGTTTGTTTTTAATGTCTATGTTCCAGTGCAGGAGGCACTGGGGACGCAACGGGCAGGGGGATAAGTGGTTCAGTGCTTTTACCTTGTTGGTGCCAGCCGCCGGGAACCGTACGCATTAACTGCACTTGGGAAGGGGTAACAAAAGGCACTGAAGCCAGGGGGTGTTTGCTCTGAGATGATTTGGGTGTCCTGTCCTTGCTCACCATGTTTGATAAGCATGGTGAATCCTGGCCTGTGCCGCAGCTGAAAGGGGAAGAAAAGGGGGTATGATTCAGATGGATCTGCTCACCTTTTAGGAGAATCCTGGAAACTTCTTCCATGCTGAAGGTTATCGTATCTACTGGAGCAGGTGACTGTTTTACACCTGATACATCTGTGACAAAGGGGAGTACTTTTTTTCTTTTTTTTTTTTTTAATTACAGCCCCCCGCCCCCCTTTAAATCAGGCTTCTGGCTGTATGGAGCTTTCACACTAACTGACACTAGCCTCCGTGAAACTCATCCTGACCTTTCTGAGGGCAAAATCCCACTGAAATCCAGGCAGTCGCCAAGGAGAGGTGTTTGCCCCGCTCCACCTCCCAGAGGTTGGAGTTGTTTTTTTATCTGTGGGACACTGCTTCTCTCTTGCTTCCTATGCGACCGCCACACAGGCACCTGCTTGTCCAGGTTACCCTGTAGTGCCAAGACAGAAAAGGGCTACGAGACGCAGCTTGACTGCTTGTGGCCATACAGGCAGGCAGCACTGCAGGCAGGAGGTGGGCAAGCAGGAGAACCTGACCCTGTCAGGAAACCCCCCCCCCCGTGTTGTACTCTGCATGTTTCTATTCGCCCCTTTGTTGTAGAGCCCTTTTTCATTGTTCTTGCTGTGACTCTCGCATCAGCATCTTCTAGACCCGTTTTTGGCAGCGTTACGCCAGCCCGGGGTTTCCTGCCAGCCTCTTTGGCAGGGGAATGTCCCTGCCAGGGCCTACCCCACCTGGGAAATTCCACCGCACAGAAAAAGTCCAGGGAGCCACGCTCACACCACCCTCCTCCTCCACCCTGCTGCTTCCTCTCACATGTCATAACATTCCCCCCCCCCTCCCCTTACCAGCGCTGAAAAAAAAAGGGGGGGAGAACCAACGGAAAAAAAGAGCCTGGAGCTGTAATAAACTTGGGGGGGGTTGTTTAGGGTGTCTTTTTTTTTTTTTTTCTCTCTGTGACCAGAAAGCCAGAGTAAGCAGGACTTTTGTGAGGGAGGGGGGGGAAAAAAAAGTTTCCTTGCTGCTGCTTCTCTGTTTCATATCGTTAAACCTCAGAGGAACTTTTCAATCATTCACACAGACGTGGCCATAAGGAACGACCAGTTGCCAGTGGGGTGCAAAGAACTGGCTTGTTTTCCGTAGAGCTAATTCTAACTTCACTCCTCCGACATGAAGGTACACTATTATAATTTTATTTGCTTTCTTGTTTAAAACCTGTAATTGATTGGAACACTATTGGCTTCTAATAGCCTTGCAAGTGGCTTGTACTATAATTGTTCGTGCGTGTTTTGGGGTTGGGTATGGAAGGACGGCTGGTTTTTGGGAAGGTAATGGGTAATAACCAAGTGTGAATGAACCACGATGAATGGTGGGATTTTTGAAAGCCCACAGTGGATCTAGGGGCAAAATACCCCTAAATAACTTAGCTGTTTTGGGCAATTCTCTCTGAAACAGTCTTCTTTTTTCAGGGGAGGATGTAGTAGCTTTCCAGGGTTAGGGTGGATGGAAGCAAGCAAGCAAGCTAAGCTCCGAGAGCACTGAATGGAAGAAACATTGTTAGTGGAAGCAGATGTTTTGTGTAATCTTGATTGCAGTTTCTTTCCTGGCAGCTCATCAGTAAATTTGGAATAGCAGAGCATCATCAGCATACAAGCCTGCCAGCTTCAACAGGACAGGAGTAAACTGTCATGGTGCAGTGTGAGACAACACAGGGAAACTTATATAAAAATAGGGATCTACACCTACTTTCTTGTAACTTAGCAAAAAATCTGTGGGAATGAAAAGAAGTAAGTTTAATGAACTTAAACTTCACTTTAAAATTTGTTATGCTAAGGTGTTTATTAAACCAAACCATAAACTTCTTTTCATCGCCTGGTGAGGGTTTCTCTGGCTTACCACATGAGGTCGATTATGCAGCACCTTGGTTCATTACCCGTGCCCGTATCTGGCAGGCGGGGAAGGCAGCTCAGCACTAAGCTTCTTGCAGAGGATTAAATGCGGTCTGGATTTTAGACCCCCAAAATTTGGGGGCATGTTTGTACCATGGTGTCATCAGAGACTTGCGTATGGCTGGGGATGGGTAGCTTGCAAGTGCTTCAGATGGAAGCCAGCTATTTTCAGCTGGGACGTTGCAGCTTGCCTGGAGGCACGTAGCGGGCAGAGAAAGGGCGATACCATGGGCTCTCCCTCAGCCAGACCGGGTGACCAGCGGTCAGGGACAAATGTCACCTAGGGACACTGGGAAAAAGGCCATATTTCTGCTCCAAACAAACCTCCAGCATCAGCTTGGTTCCTGAGGCAAGTGATTTCTTTTTGGCTAGTTAGACCTTTTATTGACTTTCTTTACAGCAAGCCACGTGTTTCCCGTTGCGTTTAATGGCAGTGGATTGGAGGAGGGTGTGTGTGGGGAGGAAATGCCCTCTGCCTCTGGGTGCCCGGAGGCCGGGCACCGGCCCAGCCCTGGGCTGCCTGGGGCAGCCGAGCAGCCTCAGCCCTGTACCCTGCCCTGCCTACGCCACAGCCCCGCTGCTGCCCCGACGGCGGTGGTTGGGATATCATCATCATCATCAACCAGCTGCTGGAAACGGGCTTCCAGCAGCTCTCCTGGGCGCTGGGAAGCTTCCCTTCCCACCCCTGGGCTGCCCGGAGCAGGGGGGTGGCCGGCACAGCCCCCTCCCTCCCTTTGGCTCTGCCTCCTGCCGCAGCCCGGACAGCCTGACCTGGCTTTGCTTCTAGCCTCGGGCCGTCGGGGGCGGCAAACCTCCTCCTGGCGCTGCTGCCGCTGAGAAACCCCTTTCGCGTTACCAGTCACAAGCTCCTGAGACAAAACGTGCAAGGTAGAACCAAGAGCTGCCTTTCCTCTTGCTTTCTTCTTAGGAAATTGGCAGGAAATCAGAAGGAAACTTTAACATCCGTGGGCTAGCCTCTGTGAAGAGCAGCGTCCTGTCAGACAGGATGCGTCTGGCTTCGGTCGGTGTCTTTTCCCAGCTAAGAACTGGAGGGGGGAGCCAACACCTGGGAACAGGGCTTTGCACCGTGCCCCACCAAATCAAAGAGTTTATTTCCAGCTTTCTTGATGTTTTATGCTAACTCATGCATGATTTACATATTATTGTAAATTTGTCATTACTGTCATGGATTTCTTTCTAAATGTGTAGCAACTGGCTGTTAAGTCTGTAGAAGCAAGAAAGGACATGGTATTAGTATCCTTTCCATGATATTAATACCCTTGCTGCAGACATAGGACATCTGTGGTTGAGACTTATGTGGCAGCAAATTCTGACCCATAGATGGAGCGATGTTGTCCCAGTTGTCCCAGCACACATGTAACTGAGGATAAAACCTGCCCTAGTATATGCAATTCATCCCAAGCACCAGGGAAGTTTTTGTACCGCTGCTTGGAAGCAGCCTTACATTTTCCCTACCATAATAAAATTTTATTTGGCTGCCTTGGTTTCGGTGCTTTTTTAAATGAGAAAATTTCCTGTTTATTGAATTTTTGTCTGACTAATGGAGGACAATTCTACAGCTGACTTTCAGGACTTTCCCAAGGTCAGACAGCCATGTGTTTTGAAAGCTGGGATTTCTGTAGCGAATGGAAGTCTGAAATGAAGGCATTTAAACTCTATATACTGGAAAACACAGTGAAATAAGATCAAGACATAAGACGAGGGCATTCCTTTCAATGACCTTTGCAGTGTTAGCATGGTACAAGTGTCTTTTACTGTGGTTGTCTTGTTTCTGCCTGGGCTTTCCTGCACGCCGATTTGCACCCTTGAGCTGCTGGTATGCTCACAGGCTGTGTAGGGTTGTGCAAATCAGTGCTGATGCTTCCTGCAAGTGTTGATCCTGCCATACAGCCACAGCACGGCTGATCTGCACACGTGCTGCCACCGTGCCTGGGATTTCTGGACTGGTCAGCCCAGTTAGATCTGCTGTCCGGTAGATGTGACTGGTTTGCCATGTCCAAGAAGTGGGTAAATTTTCAAAATCTGCCTGGACAAAGTTTTTGAGTGGAAAAACACATGTTTGGGAAGCCTGGATGTATGGCAACCTTAACCTTAGATAGGTTACCCATTGCTACACATAAATTGAGAGACTGCAAAAGCAGGGTCCTGGGTAGATTGCCGTTCGAAAAATTGTATTTTTCTGGCTTAAAATCTCACTGAGATAAAGCAGTTTTTCCTGCCGTTCCTGTACTAAAGAGTTGAGTGGCGATGCTGCATTGGGACAGCTCTGCAGACCCTGCTGGAAAGTGATTTCGTTTTACAGGTGGTTGGAGTGGTCCTTTTT
Organism: Pygoscelis adeliae; assembly: GCF_000699105.1. Lineage (NCBI taxonomy): Eukaryota > Metazoa > Chordata > Aves > Sphenisciformes > Spheniscidae > Pygoscelis > Pygoscelis adeliae. Next base: position 309,167 of record NW_008824655.1, read on the forward strand.
TGTGGAAGGTAGGAAGACTGAAATCGAAGTCCACCAGAGCCTAACTCACCTGCTGTGCTTACAGTACAGGCTCCTGCATCTGACAGCAGAAATTAAAATTAATGTGGGCTCAGAATGACAGGTTTTGGTTCAGGTTGGTCGCCTGAGTTAGGAGGAAAAAAGTCTTCAGCATGAGTCACGAGGAAGACTGATGCTTACCCTTCAGACCTACATTGAGACTCCCTAACAGCACCAAGAAACTGTGCTACCTCCTTTTCTGAACCGGAATATTGAAACAAGGAACATATTTTGAGGCAAGAACGCGCACTATTTACCTCATCTATGTACACACAATATCCTTTACAGGTGACATGATGTTGCCCTTTGCTATGGGGAAATGGCCTTCTGCTCCTTGTTTACATGCTGTGACATCAGTGGCACATGTATTTCTTAGCCATGCGTTCCTACTGGAAGGTGCTAATGAACTAATGAGATATGTAAGCTTATGAGAAACCATGACTAACCAGGGCAGTGAGTACATTGAGAGGAATGTCCACAAACACAAGGTGTACGTACAGGGAAACTGTTTACTTCTACAGAAATCAGATCCACTTAGCCCAGCTTTGTAACACTTGCTGGGTTTGGGGTTTCTTTTCCTCTGTACTGATTTCAGCTGCTTTATATACACATTGTGAAAGGATCTACTTAAGAGCAACCCACTTTTTTTTTTTTTTTTTTAATATCAAACAGCCTGGGAGAAAAAAGCAGAATTGAGGGCATTCTGGGGATCAAAGGAGCAAGCCCCAAAGACATATGTTAAATAAATAGCCTGAGTTTTCCTTTAGTATGAAGAATTATACATGCCCCCTTTTGAAGTTCAGGTTAATCCCAGAACGTCAGTCTTGGAGACCAACGTCCAGGAAAAATGTAGCAATACAAGTATAGCAAAGCGGGAAGAAACACTGACTCCTCTGTACTGGCTTTTAGAGCAAAACCGTGTCATGGACCATTTCCAACCTGCTGACGTGTGCTCTCCTAAACCGTTAAAGCAAACACAGGTATTGATCCTGAATGGTCTCTGGGAGTGGAATCGTTACTAAGCTTTTACCTCTGGTTTTCTCGATGCTATTCTAAAAGCAAACCGAGTGTTATGCCAGGTGGCTCGGGGTTTGCGTGCTGTCTGGAAATGCTGCTAGGGTACAGGGGTGCGGTGGCGGTGCTCGTGCACCTCGACTCACAGTCTGCAGCAGGAGGCTAATTACACCCATTGGAGAACAAGGGACATTTGACACCCGTACAGCAAATACTCACTTGCATTAAGCAACTGGATTGTAAATTACCATTTTTATTTCCAGTTTAAGAAATACCACAAAGGTTATACTGCTCCAGAAATGTGTTGCAAAACCAAGTTCTTGTTACTAGTAGTTTGTGCTCTGCCACTTTACCTAGAGGCTGACCCTTGTCCTGCGCTGCTGCTTAGGGGATGGACTGGAGAGAGGTGTTTATTCTGCTCCTATACCCGCTGAACTGTGGGCTGCTCCGACAGCTGGCATGTTCCTCACTCATGGTTAGGAGGGACTGCGTGCCTGGCAGAGTGACTACGTGCTGCTCTACAGGGAAGACAAGGCTCCACTTTCTGGGCTTGATTTATTTATGTATTTATTTATGTATTTATTTATTTAAAGCCTACATCCCCTATAGCATTCACCCCAGTACATGTCCCAGGAACCGAGCAGTGCAGGCATGCTGGTGCTGTAAAGGCTAGCCCTTTCCTTACAGCCGACCGGCCACATCCATACAGCGTAACAACCCTTTCTCAGTCTTGGTCTCTTCTGAGCCCCATGTGGTCTCCCCAGGATGCATCTTCTGTTCATTTGGGTTTTTTTCTTTTCAACTGTTGCATGGGTGACTTGGAGCTACAGCTTCAAGGGGATTTTCTGAGGGGGAAGAGGAGGTAGGATGCCTTTTTGGAGAGTAAGCTAACATAGAGGGAGACAGCTGGCAGAGTCTTGCTCATGCTGTCTCTAGGGAGCAGGCCTGGAGCAAACCATGCCGAGGCTTCACCCAAAGGAGCTAGTTTCTCTCACTATCGATCCCAGAATTGAGCTCACATAAGAGCACTGTTACCAATCCTGGGACCAGGATGTGAGGGTAAACTGTGGGGCCACATCGTTTGACCATATAGAGGTAGGGACTAGTTACATCAGGGATTAGATCGGCAGTGATCACTTACACACAAAGCTATAGGGGATGGCGTAGGGTGTTGGGAAGATGTCTTTGCAAGGACACACAAATCCCTGCCCGAGCTTTGCAGCCCAGATTTTTCCGAGCTGAGAGTCCTCAACCCATCTGCCTGGTACCCCCCCTGCTCCCTTACACTGCGTGTGGGCTTTGCCAGGCTGATCACAGGCAGTTCTGCTGGAGGTTTCCTTTCGGCTGTCTTGCTGCCACTCCACAGGATGGCCCAGAAGTCCCCTCCGCCACGGCGTCGCAGCTCAGACTGCAAAGCTTGTGTCAGGATAAACCAGAGATGGATGAAAGCTGGGCAGCAAAATTTCTCCCTCAGTCTGAATTTGTGCTATTGTTATTGACATGCTGCTCTCAGTATGAGGGCCCAGATATGAGAGAAAATCTCATGGTTACAATTAAAAAGTCTGTTGAAAACATGGAAGTCTGTTTTAACAGAACCCGCCCCGCCCCCCCCCCCCCAAACACTGAGCAGGCTTATTTATTTTGCTTTGACTTAGGGCAATGGCTCAGCTGTTTCTGTGTAACAAGGACACAGCTACTGGAGGCCTAATGCAGAGCGAAGCTCAGCACAGCAGGTCCAGTGCATCTTCTCTCCGTGCTGGCTCTGATTAGGATAGCGAAAGGGAGATACAGGACTGTGATTAGCTTACATGTTTAGTTCGTGTTTGGCTTTCAACCTCTCTGACTTTTGCAATGAGACCCCTACCCAGTGAGTGCAAGCTTTCAGACAACAGGATTTTTCTTTGTTCTTAACTGAATTTTCAGATCCCTTCAAAGTAGCTCAAGGGTGTGTACAAGTCGTACGCTCAAAAGCAGTGATCAAAGCTGTTTCGGTGATCAAGTATATCGGGATAACCTAAACCAAGGCTGATTAGCTTTAGTTTCACAATACTTGTCCAGGCTGTGTACTGAAGAGAGGGAAGGAGCAGAGTTTTTGGAAACAAATGCATTTTGTTTCTTATTTTTGCAGTGGTCTGAGATACCAAGATAAGCACATCTCACTGTTTCCAGATGTATATAAGAAAGATTTCAGGACAAATGTTGCTAGCACTGGCCACTAGTTGGCATTATGGATACATCCCAGTAAATGGAGGTGGTGCAATAAAAACCTGGTAGGGCAGCGCTCGGGGAGCTGAAGCAACCTCTTCCGTGCTCGCCTCGCAGCCTTCTCCAGCTCTGGAGGTTGCTGGGTTGTGCTGCGTTACAGCCCGGCCAAAGCAAGCTGAAACCACCTGGACACCACAGCACTGCAATGCCTTCCCAGCTGACTCCCCTTTTCCCCAGTTCGTTGCTGTCTGTACGGGCTGCGCCAGGTTTGCTGTCAGGAGAAGAGGTGACAAGCGCTTTTGGTCACCACCCTACCCAGGAGGAACTTTCTTAGGCTGAAGATGCCTCATGGGGTTTGGGCCACCACAGATGTTACATAGTGTTTGGGCCAAAAAACAGATGCTCAAGGTCTGCAGGATTAATAATTACAGTTTGTAGATGTAGCAATAATTTACCAGTAACTTGCATGGAGGCACTTTGAGAGTACAAGGCTGCTGGGAGCCAACTCATCTTGTGCAACTGATGGGTGTGTGTATTTTTGAAAGAGCCTTTTGTTACAGAGCTTGGTGGAATTAAACTTGTCTTAATCTGCTTTGACTGGGAGTAGATTTATGCCAGAAGACCTGATAAATAAGATGTTGCTGATGAAAGAAGTATGAGTTGAGGTATCAGAATGTTGCCCAAAGTGGATTTTGCTTGGTAAGATGAGAGCAAGTCAGCAATTCAGCCTTTAGTAGAGTAGAAACTTTGGAATAGAGGAGAAAAAGAAATTCCACGCCCTCTTCAAGACAAAAACCTCATTAAATTGTTTTATAGAATAGTTTTCATTCATACGCAGAGACTAATCTTCAATTAAATCCGTTCCAAAATAAGTACTGAATAGCAAGGATAAAGGTGCTGTCTGTCCCTGCCTGCCTGTGGTTTAGGGACCTTCCATGACACAGTAGGACTACAATGAGAGAAATCCACTTTCGGTTTGAAGTCTACTTTTAATCTTGACATTTTTAAGGGAATTACACACAACTATGGTGCCAAATCTAATTTTCTGGATTATAGACTTCTCCGATTCATGTTACTGTTTTCACGTTAAAAGACAAGATCCATTTGCTGCCATAGTTGGAGACCCTCCTGGCTAGATTAAAACGACTCGCTTTCCTGGCTACCTCGCAGGGATGCGAATGCGAGGGTTGGTCAGTCGGATCTGCTTTCGGAAAGCTGGGTTGTGGGTCCTCCCGTCAGCCACTGAGCGTGCAAAGAGCGCTTGGGGTCTAAAGGATCTCTGAGCAGCAAGCACTTTCCAACGGGGAAACAAACTGTCTACCTAAGGCTAAGGTATCGTCACCGAGATCTAAGGCTTGAACAACAACAGAGAACCACCTCCTTGCATGTTTAAAACATACGGCCTGATTTCACAAATCCTCACTTGCATAAAGACGTTCATTGAAATCGGTGAGAACACGTGCTTGGGAGATAGCTGCTGATTAGGGAGCAAGCGAATTTTTACCTTTATTAGGCAATGCTATTTCTGGTACTGCTTGGCATCTGGTTTCATTTTATGGGTTACATTTGCAAATTTTACTGTGACTGCATAAATTCAATCTATGGCACAAAACAACAGTCTTTGGAATACAAAACTGCCTAGCTAATTCCCAGTGAAGCCCTTCCTTCACCTGGCAGTGGAAGAAATACTTGAATAATACAAAGTAATTCCCTCCTGCCTCCCTCATGGGCTGATTAATATAATTTCATGTTGCACCTGTCCCATGTTTTTTAATACAATTAAAACGTGTATAATAATCTAAATTATAGACCTCCAATTTGCATAATATACTTTAGAAATACCGTGTTGTTTTACTACATATTTTTGGGGCACCCGCGGTGCTAAAAACATCCTAATCACAACTTCACGTGGACAAAAATGCATGCTCGTATTTTAGAAGATGGTGACCTCAGTGGAAATGAGGAAAGCAGAAATATTTGTTTGAAAAGTAGAAATCTGAGAAGTCTCCCCTGCGAATATTGGTAATAACTCAGTAGCGTTGTTAACAGTAATCGCAGGCACACTGTTTCGCCCACTTTTCGTTTCGGCATTGTATTGCTTACCCGCTTCTCCCTGCCGGCCTCCACCAAGAGGCTTTGACACCGCAGTATGGTGCAGCCTAAAACCAAAATATCTTCTTTGTCTGCCCCCTGCCTACTACACGCTCCGACAGCAGAGGAAAAGAGATGACTCATCTCTGTTATGAGTAACCGCTCACGTTCCCCTTCTCTCTGAATGCTGCCCGCTTGATGCACACAACCAAAAAATCCCCGTACTCCCAAGCCTGTGTTCCCGGAGCCGAGGCCTGGCAGAAGCCGGGCGAACTCTCCCGCGCCGTCGCACTTAGGGCGAGGGGTATGTGTGCGTGGGGACGCGAGCCTGCATCAGCAGCGGTGGGAGGCTGAGGGCGATGCTCGTGGTTTCCATCTCTGCAGCTGCACAAGAGGGTGGAAATTTGGGGTTGCCTGCGTTGCGAGCGGGGGCTGCAAAAGCTGCGGGAGGCCTCCAGGGGCAGTCTCGGAGGACAGGGTGCGAGGTGGCATCCATCCCCATCCCCATCCCCATCCTCCATCCCCATCCCCAT
>NW_008824655.1:316067-342517 GCF_000699105.1 Pygoscelis adeliae
GGAGGAAGCCGCAGGCCTGTGAGGTGGCGGAGGGGGTGCCGGGGGTCATCGCCTGGGCTCTTCTCTGCGAAACCGGGGATTTAGGTTGTTTTCCACAAGCGTTCCCGTTTTTATTTTTGTTCTTTATTTTTTAATTGAAGGCGGAGTCAGTGGCTTAAGTTCGGGTTTTGTTTTCGTGTCTCAACAGTTGAACAACACATGGGGGGGGGGAAGCAGCACAGAGGACCTTTCCAAGGGGTCCGTGTGAAGAATTCGGTGAAGGAGCTCCTGCTGCACTTCAGGAGCTGCAAACAGATGTCCTCGGGCTCTGCCACAGAGGAAGGCAAGGTAACCAGCATTTTTCAGCACTGACATAATTGCTTTTAATGGTTACTGAAGTTGGGGGGGGGGGGGGAGGCATGTGATAACGCTAGAAACGAGCTTGCTGCTTTATCTGATGTGGATGGAGTCAGTGTTTTTCCTTTTCAATACGTAATGGAGGAACAGAGCTGGGAAGAAACTAGTGAGAAGGTTTACTGCGGGAGAAGGAGGCACTTAAGAATGTTCTTACTAAGCTTTATTTCCTAAACGGAGTTTGGATAAAGATGTGTCTGTGTTATGAAACCACAGAAACTCCCTGTTAGCTCGAATGAGGTCAGTCATTGTAAGAGTTGGGGAATCTTTTCGGAAGAGAATCATTTGTCATGCTCTTGCGCTCCTCTGTGTGGAGCATGCAGTATAAAGGCAGACCCCTCCAGTCCGAAAAGATGGAAACTGAAAAAAATACAAGAAATTCTGGGAAGATTAAAGGAGGGTTTTTTTTAGAATAGTCTTTCTGAGTGTGTGTTTGCAAGCTTCCTAGATAAGTGTTGTCATAGGAAAATTTTTGCAGAGAACAGTTCATGGCATTGAAGAAGTGTAAAATCGGCTGGCTTATTTGTTCTAAAAAAAAAAAAATCCTCAGACCTCAGTAGGGAACAGTGTCTTTCTCTAGATTTTCTTGAGTTTTGTGGTATTGTAACAAATAGCTTAAAAAGCCTTAAGAAAAATGGTGGTTTTCATTTAAGTTCCATAAAAGTCTTTCCATTTTCTAACCTTAATTTAAAGCAATTAAATTAGGATTAGACAATCATGTACTAGAATTATTCTAATGTATATTCTATGTTTATACAAGCAAGCCTCTGCTTCTTTCTTCTTGGTTTTGATTTTTTCCTGAAATAACATTATACTAATGGAATAATTGGGTTTTTCTCAAAAGGCACAAGGAGGACTGGTGAACTACGAGCAGTACACAGGTAAAACCCCTTTTCTTTAAATACCCTGCAATAAGATTTTAGAAGTTGATGGTAAAAGTAACCTCCAAATGGATTCTAAATTCATTTTCTTTTCAGCAGAACTGAAGAGCATACTAGGTCACAGTGGCAAAAGAAAGGCTCCCGAGCTCCTTTCTGATGGACCTTCTTTCAAACGCCAAGCTAATGTTCACCCACACCTCCTGGTAAGTAATTTTTTTTCTGCGCCTTTATTTTTCAGTTTGCTTTGTGTAATCAGAAACTGCCAGATACAGTAATACTTTTTAACTTTCTGGGGCTTGTTTTGATTTTTCTTTTTTTTTTCCTGACAGACACCACCCCAGACACCAACTTCTATGGATAACATGGAGGAGACTCATAAAAACGACCCAAAGCATGACAGCAATTCTGATCTGCTTCAGAACATTATAAACATCAAGAACGAGTCGAGCCCTGTTTCTCTGAGCACTGTGCAGGTTAGCTGGTTGCACACTGTCTCCAGTCACAGCTCGCCTGGTGAGCAGTACCAGGACAGCCCGGGAACACAGGCTTTCTCCCCATCCCAGAAGTACCAGGCCTTCCAAGATCACACCTCCCAGCATATGCTTGATCCGCCGCAGCATTACCAGATCCCTCCATCCCAGAACCTGGATTTGTCACAGAGCTATCCTTCGGATGCCTCCCTGGAGTACAGGCCGTTTGCTGCCAATGGCCAGTCTCCTGGCTACCAGCAGAATACCTTTGAGAGCCACGAACTGCAGTACTGCCCGTCGCAGAGCTTCTCCTCCCTCTTGAATGACTCTGAAGGCTCAGAGGGCATCTCCGCTCCCCTCCAGCCGCTGACCAGTGCCCACTCACAGGCTGACGTTGACCCCCATGCTCCGAACTTCAGCTTGCTTTCCAGTAACATCTGTGGCAGTCCGGAGCGCAGTGTCTCTTTGGCTACTTTGAATGTCTCTCTACCTGACCAAAACATTGCCAGAAGCACGACGCAGCTGGGCAAGTCGTTTTTTCAATGGCAAGTGGAACAGGAGGAAAACAAACTGGCTAACATCTCTCAAGACCAGTTCCTTGCAAAAGACTCGGATGGAGACACGTGAGTGCTGTTTATCTCTGTGTTTCTGATGTGGAAGGTTGGGGAATGTTTCTGTTTGGGTTTTGGTGGACTGTGGGGTTGTAATGGAAGCAGTTCATTAGCAGTGTTTGTGTCACGAGTGCAGTAGCTTTGCTAATCGAGTGAAACGTGTAGTCTTGCTGATGGGCTGTGATGCACAGGGTTGCAACACGCTGAGTAGATAAGGTGTTTGTGTTGTCTAATTTCAGGTACTTATCATTGGACTTTTATCTAGTAAATGGGGAGAAAAGATTCTAATTTAGATGCTTTAAATTGCCCTGGGAAGAAGGTAGCTGTGTTCCTGTCTTAGTCACCCAGAGGAGGTCTGAAGCTGGCAGCATAACACTGCTGCCATATGTTTGGGTGTCTGTAATGACTTGAGCCCCAGTTTGTATGGTGGTGTAACTGTGTTTTCCCCTCTTCCCCGCAGCTTCCTTCACATTGCGGTTGCCCAGGGCCGACGAGCTCTCTCCTATGTTCTTGCACGGAAGATGGCTGCCCTGCACATGCTGGATATTAAAGAGCACAATGGCCAGGTGAGGTTCGCAAAACCTTTGCACCTGCTTTGCGCACCTGAGTGCTTCTGCATGTCTGGGCCTTGAGGAAGATGTGGTGAAATGCTTATTTAATATTAACCCCGAGATTTAGCCTGCATACTAATATTAACCTTGAGCTATTAATACTTCTTGGGATCACCTTGAGCTGGTAAAACTATATGCTCTGCTTCATTTGTCCTGGCTTCCTGGTATTCATAATCGCTGCTTAAATAATACCAGGTAGCTAGGCTTTTTATTTGTTTTAGTTGCTCTTTCCTGTTAGATCAGATGACTAATAGTTTAAATTTTCTTCTCGATGTTTGCAGAGTGCTTTCCAGGTTGCTGTGGCTGCCAATCAGCATCTCATTGTGCAGGACTTGGTTAGCTTGGGGGCTCAAGTCAACACCACAGACTGCTGGGGTAGAACGCCGTTGCATGTTTGTGCTGAGAAGGGGCATGCCCAGGTCCTTCAGGTAAGAACCAGGCAGGCGTAGCTCTGCCCTGACTGTTAACGCTTATACTTCATATTAGTTGTCTTGAGAAACTCTGAAAACACCACTCCTCCCTTTATCTTTCTCTCTGTGTAGCCTTGTGGGTATGTCTCGGGGCTCTACAGTAATGGCTTAAAGTGAGACTGGATTTCACATGAAGGTTCTCACCAACATTTTAGAGTAATTCAGTGGAATCCTCTAGTCTACAAACCATAAATAAGTCTCCTCTTAATGCCATTGTTTATTGCAACTTTGTTGCAGTAAGACTGTATACAAGCTTGAGGAAGCAATATGTGGTTTGGATAAGACCTAAATGCATACCTGTTCCCACTTTTGTAGGCAATCCAAAAGGGAGCCATGGGAAGCAATCAGTATGTGGACCTTGAGGCAACAAACTATGATGGTAAGTAGTGAAGAGTTTATAATTTACAGAGTTACTGGATGTTACAATGTTTTATGGCTGCTGTGAATGTTATCCTGGGCTGAGAAGCAATGAAATGGAGTATATTTTTGCCAGGTTGAAATTTACAATTGAAATTACATTACAATTGGCATATCTGTCAGATAAAAACATGGTTAGTCTGTGCCTGTCAGGACCTCTTCCCTCTTACATGGATTGCTGTGTTTGGCATGGAGAGTGTAGGTGGTAATATGCTGTTTTTAAAAATGTGTGAGTGCCAGTGATACACTGGTGGATACAGAAGCCAGAATTTCTGACACCAGAGAGCTGTTTTAATTGAACCACTTTCCATATAATAGCTCTTTCTAAAGTACATTTTGTAAAAAAAAAAAAATCAGAAATTGATTCTTTTATTATCTGCTGGCTGAGAGCTTATGGTAGGTTGCTACTTAACTCCTCTGGTGGTGGACAACCCAAATCCCGAGCCATTCAAGAGCAATCACTGTCACTTACAAATGTGGAACCGTCCCTGGGCTCGACAGGGAGAGAAGCTCCTTTATCCATCCTTCAAGCCAAGCAGCCAGTCAATACTTCTGTATTGTGTTTGTTCATTAATGATAGGCTTTTTAATGTTAAGGTTTGACAGCGTTGCACTGTGCTGTTCTGGCCCATAATGCTGTGCTGCATGAACTGCAAAACAGTCAGCCACCTCACTCCCCTGAGGTCCAGGAGCTTCTGCTGAGAAACAAGAGCCTGGTAGAAACCATCAAGACTCTAATACAAATGGGAGCCTCTGTTGAAGCAAAAGTAAGTACAGCAGCTTTGTCTGAAGTGCCAGATCCAGAGAGAAGTTGGAAGCAGAAAATGTCCCTTTCTCCCATGCCACATCTCAGCTTTATTACAAAGGAAGTAGACTAATTTGAAAGCTTCCCGACAGCTTAATTTACCCAAGTGGAATGAGAATGTGGCGTTTTATTCAGAACAAGGTATTACCAATGCAAATGAACCATGGGGAAAGAGGGAGGTGACAGTCTAATTTCTGGATTAAGAATGATGCTATGCTGGCTGCAGCTGGTTGTGTCTTAAAAGTAAGAATATGTTTGGAGCACTCTAAGGTATCGGTAGTAATAGGGTGCTGATGATACCTTGTTCTTGAACTGCAAATTTTAATTAAAAACTGCTTCCCTGTCCAGTTTAGGTCTGCGCTGGGCCAGATCATTACTTGGTATAACATATTCTGGCTATGTAAGCTTACTGCCAAATGACATCTGGTCCATTGTTCATTAGATGTTCATATTAAAATACATATTCAGATTGACTTTCAGTGAATTGTAGTGCAAATGTGTTTGCTCAACACTCTGCAGTTACTCTGCTTTCTGTTTTATTTGTCTGCATGTTCACCCTGGATAGGTGAAGCACCTTCAGGGAGCACTAACAGTTTCTTTTTTGATAGGATCGCAAAAGTGGTCGCTCAGCTTTACATTTGGCAGCAGAAGAAGCAAACTTGGAGCTTATTCGTCTCTTTTTGGAGCTGCCCAACTGTCTGTCTTTCGTTAACGCAAAGGTACGATGATTTTTCTAGAATGCAGATATCATCCAGGATGTGCACATGTGTGGCACCGTGAGTGTCCTGAGGCTCATGCCCCTGCCTTTCCTTCATGGAGTTACTTTGTCTTCTCCAGGCTTACAACGGCAACACAGCACTTCACGTGGCTGCCAGCCTGCAGTATCGGGTGAGTCAGCTGGATGCTGTGCGCCTGCTAATGCGAAAGGGAGCTGATCCAAGTGCCAGAAACTTGGAGAATGAGCAGCCAGTTCATCTGGTTCCTGATGGCCTTGTAGGAGAACAGGTAAAAAAACAACCCTCTCCTCTGCTCCCATCTGTCCCCATCTACACAAAAGCCTTACTCCTCTCCAAAAGTGTCTTTTGGGTTTTGAGTTGCAGTTTTTAAGGAAAAGATCTAGCAAATGCCATTTTATTCAGGGATCTTTGGTTTTAATGTCAGGATCAGACAGAATATACAAAGACCTGAAGCTATAGGTTTCACTTTTAGCTTTTATTTTTTCCATCTCAAAAGCTTTTTCCTGTCAGGCTAGGTTTTTTCTTTGTAACCTTGCAACATACTGGAGGTAATATCCCTTCTCTTGTTCATCTCGGTATGGGGTGAGATCATGCTTTTGTTGCTCTTGTCATAATTAATAATGGCAGTTCTTAGGCCTGAATAACAGATGAAGAAAATTCGTTTTTCCTAGGAGCTATACAAATACATGATGAAAAAGGTGACTCTTGACCCAAGAAGCTAGTAACTTAAGCAACTGAGTAATTCTGTTGCCTTTCACTGGTTCAAATGCTGTAAAATTGGATCAATTCTGGTGTAACTGAACTCAGAACCTAGGCTCAGATAAATGAGGAATGCAGAACTGGGTCTAGGTTTTTTCAGATTATGACTCACTTTAGGATGATGAATACTAATGCTTTGTCTTTTTCTCTTCTCCAGATAAGACGTATCCTAAAAGGGAAGGCGATTCAGCAGAGAGTGTCGCCATTTTAAGCTCCGTGTTTCTTGGAGTTCAGCAACTCACACTCACTGTCAGTCAGGCAGTCCTAATGTATCTGTAAATAGACCATTTGCCTGGTGTGGGCAAATGTTAGTTGTTTCTATGAAACAAAAGTATTTTGTTCACTATTATATAGTGGGTTATATAAAAGTAAAAAAAAAAACCAACCCAAAACCCAACAATTAAATTCCTCTGAGCAAATGGGAATGTTTCATTCCCAAGTATGTGGAACATTTGCCTGGATACCTGGATTTCATAGCTACGGCAAGACTGATTTTATTTAAACAGCCATACAGAACTTCTGGACAAGGACAATTCTACAGGAAATCTTTTTATTTAGAGAAGGCTGATAGATGTCAACATTGCAGAGTTTTGTGTTTTTAAGAACACTTAAATATTAAGTGTGAGAGAAATCAAATATTTTTGAAGTTGAATGTTTATTTATGCAACTTTGTAGCTTTCTTCCAGTATCTCATGCGGAATTGTATATAGTGACTGGCATTATTGTACAGCTGTATAGTTCTAAGAATCTATTGATTGCTTGGGGAATGAACTGAAGAAACAAGTTCCTTGATCTTGAACTTGCAAATTGCATATAGAGTTTTAATACTATACTGGTGCAAGTCAGGTGAATTTTGTTGTTTCAAAAGACTGAAAGTACAGGTAAGATAGATTGTCCCTAGCACTGATTTTTGCATGCTTTTGGAGTTGTTAATAAAACATGAAAAGCTATGCTTCTTCAGGGGACTCTATCAGTTTTTCTTGTACCCAGTAGAGGTTTTTCTTTTGACAGGACAATAGATTGAGGGAGAAACATAATTTTTATAGTGTATATAACTTTGTTGTACTTTAAGGAATATGATCCTGATTCAGAGAAAGTATTTAGCATGTACTTAACTGTTGATGTGTGCTGAAGTCTCTCCATGTTAATTGTAATACTTCAATATGCGTAAGCCCCACTAGTGTCAGTAGGACTTAAGCACATGCATAAGTAGTTTGCTGAATTGGGCTCTATTTAATTCTAGAGACTTAGTGTTTTTCACCTCCTAAGCAGAGTTAGTCCATTTATGGTTTTACCTTATAGGTATAGTGGCTAGCCAAGTAATATTTGAAGTTAACATTTTTCTATTTTTTAATAATTATGGGTATTAATGCAAAATATATACTAATGATGCCCTATACTTGTGTTCTGTTGGAGAAAACTTCTTCCTCCTATCACTTTCTGAATGATCCATGCTGGGCTGTAATCCAGTAATATGTTCCTGTTTGGTTTTTGCTCTTAAACTGTTTTTGCATCACATGCAATTCTCTGCCATAACTGTTTTAATTAGTCTGATTGTGCTGTTTTGACAAAGTATGTCTTGTAGACAAGCTAAGAGAAAAAAAACCTGATATACGGAGGCCTAGTTGCTATGTATTTCTTAAAGGGTCTCATGTAACTTGTGTTTGAATAAACATGCTAATTAAATTTTGGTGGTTACTGTCTGTGATACAAATAATGATGAAATCAAGCTTGAGATAAAACTGATTTAGCATGGTAATACTGTAAGACTGGTGAAGGTCTGTTTAAGGATGAAATGAAGTCTTCCTGTCCTGCTGTTTCTGCTTTCTCTTCTTTGATACTGGTTTTGAAGCGGGTGCTTGGGTATTTTGGGTAATGCACCATGCAGTTGTATTGCCTGTGTATTTAGTAGATGTACCCCAAGTAGAGTTGACAGTCACCAGGTTGTCCAAATTGCATGTTGTTACTTGAACACTGTCCCTCTATACTTGAAAGAATGGTGGCAGTTCTGACAATGTCATGTTTTCCCCAATGCCTTCCTTGCCTTGGTCCTCAATTCTTATAGCTCAGGTACAAGCAGTCACCTTACCACAGGTGAAGGTCTGAATGAGCAAATGAGGCTATACACATGGGGAAAGACTCTCCTTGTTTCACAAATGAAAAGATGGGCTCTGAGCTGGCCATGACCTTTCAGGAGGAAGAACTGTCATCGCAGCCTGTCCTTGCTGAGCACTGAGCTGGTGAGATGGCAACAGTCAAAAGCAGATGAAGCGTTAGGATCTGTAGGAAAGGAACTGAAGAAAACCAAGAGTGCTTCTATGCTATTGTGTAAACCTGTTGTCCACCCCTGCCTTACTGCTGTGTGTGGTTAGGGTGTCCCCTCGGATGAAAGGGTTTTAGGATTGGAAGAGGCCTAGAGGTGTGGAGGAGCTTCACTGCAGGGAGCAACAGAGCAGACAAGGGTTCTTCAGCTGCAAAAGCAATGGCTGACAGTAGGTATGACAGGCCTGTGGAGTCACGTCAGGCCAGAGAAACTGGATCTGGATGAACTGCTCAGTGTCCCTTCCAGCATGAGAGCTGGAGGCTATTAATGAAGGTACCAAGTACACAACAGTCAACAGGGTACGATTCCTTGAGATAGTTGAAGAATGTGGTAGAAACAAAACATTTGTTGATGTGGGGAGGGCCTGGGTGCATACTTAGAAGAAGGACCTTTCTATGGAGAGTTACTAAAGGGATTAACCATGTGAGGCAGTCTTCTCTGTGTTGAAGGGTGAAGTGCTGTACTGCAGGCTTGCCCTGCTTTCAGCTCTTCCCTGGGGACACTCTCGCAGATCTGATACCAGACTAGATTATACCCTTTACCCAAATCATTGCGGTTGGGCTTTTAGTGGTTCATGGGTTCAATCTGGCTCCACTGATACCGGTGGCACCTTTCATGAGAAGAAAATGTAGGAAAATCATCTTGCAGGTTCTTTGCTCTGCTCCTGCTCTGTGCAAAAACTCGTCCCTGGAAGTCTCGCATGTTTTTTGGTGCTGAGGTAAGGTGATGGAGAGAGGAGGCTGTACATTGTTTAGCAGATAAGAGTGAGAAATTATGATGGAGACTGGAAATAGAATTGAATTTCTAGTTAGGGTATGCAAAGATTAAATGGTACTTCTTTATGTGAACAGCTAATTGGGCCTAGATTGTGTTGAAGATGCTGTCATCTGCACCTCTCACTGCAAGTGACCCTGCCTTAGGTCTCGTCTTTTTTTTTGTGTGAGGATCCTGATAGTACTGTTTCCACTTCATTTCCATTTTCTTTATAAGAGGTGATTACACAGGAAAAAGAATTGCTGATGAGATATTCTGGCCTTCAGATCAGCCCGATCCGACTGCCTGGCACTCCTTTCTTGGGTGGTGTTGACTGAGTCATCTCACAAAGGGATAAAGTAACTTGGGCTTGTAAGGGTGGCAGAGCATAAGCATGCGTTCAGTCAATGCTTGGGCATGAAGTAGGTGCTGCTGGTGAGAGGCATTTAGCAAGTGGCCGCAGTGCTTTCAGTGGCACTTGTGCCCTTCTGGAAGGGGCAATTCTGGCACTCCGAGTTCTAATTCCTGAGGCGACACTGAAGTGTTGAAGGCGACGCTCTTATCTGCTAAACAAATGTGTTTCCCACATTTAATCTGCCTAGAGACGAATTTCATTGTCTCAAGAGCTCAGTAGGCAATTTCACAAGAAAGCATCCCTACTCTGAGTATGACTCACTCATTTTTTTCTCTCCTATGATACTGGGAAGTTCTGGTGTATCTGACATGATATAACTAGTTATTAGAAACAATCCCTTTTTACTGAAGGGCAAGTGACACTAAATATTTAGCAGGCTAATAGTGTTTACCTGAAAACTTATGGTGTTGGGAAAGTGCTGAATAGCTTTTATTGACGTCGATGCAGGTGCACCATTTATTTCTCTGGTTGGAGTAGAGGCAGAAGAGACTCTGGCTTGGGTCCGAGCAGGGATATTAAGACACATGGAGCTTTGTTCCCAGGATGTTTCTGATTTGTTTGTCTAAGTAAGCTAAACCTCAGGAAAGGGTTCCTTTTTGATTTTTGTGGGCTACTCATCTGGCTGGAGTTATGGAAGATGGCAATCCATGATTTACAAGAAATGTGTTCTGCTTCTGGGGATGGAAAAAGTACATTTCCCACATTTATTGCTCGGTTTATATTTTTATCAGAAAAAGAAAACATATCCAGGAAGTGCATTCTTAGAGAGGCTGGGTGTGGTAGAAGTGACTTCAAAGACACGACATGAACTGCTTGTTCTTCTTGCCTGACAGTTTGCTTATCTGGTTGCCTTTCTTTTAAAAATATATATGCTCTCCTGTGTAAGGGAAGAGCTGAGGATGATTAAAGTGCAGTGAACATGGGAAGCTAAAGAAGAGGTTCCTGCAATTAAGCATCTGACAAAAATTGACCTGGTCTTTCAGTGCATTCAAAACAAATTCTTCTATTGTTATCACCTTTCTTGAGTGTTTGGTGGTGGTCTTGGCCTGAGATACTGATGGCTTGGGAGAGTCATACAACTGACTCCTCACCAAGTTGGTTAAGTGTCATCCAGCCGCCAATACTGCTACCTTTCACTTTTCATGATTAGGACAAGGACCAGCATTGCTGGTGCAGACACTGGCCTGTGCCTGGGTTTAGAAAGGTAAGTGGCACCCCCAGAGGTCAGGGCACCTTTCAAGCAGCATCTTGAAAGGTGCTTCTTTCTCATCATCTCCCTTCCCCACTGCCCCCAGGGCTGCAGTGAGGGCTTGCCTGGCAGCATTTTACTATTTTGAGAGGAAGCCTCTCTTAGCATCTTCGAATTTTTTCTAGAAGATGAAATACTAATTTGAGATGAGAAAAGTTTAGTTTGCTCAAGGGATAGACTGCTGATATTTCTGCCTCTAAATGAGGCAGAACTAGCCCCTAAATGAAGTTGATCCTGACAGGTGGCCTTGCTATCTGGGAATGCTCATCCATACACAAAGCCCATATGGGCAGCTCTGTTTCCTGGCAAAATTTTGCAAGTGTTGCTGGCTAATGGACCAGTGTCTAATCTTACAGTATTTCTTTAGATCTGATCACTGTTAGCAAAAAACTCAAGGCAGCACTAATGAAATTGCGAACCGCACTAGTGCAGAGATGCTACACCAGAGGTTGTCTCTTTTCAAATAGTTGGATCTGGGGGTTGGTTTCTCCTTCAGACACCTATCTTGGTCTTGCTGGAGAAAGATATTATATCTTGGGCTGTGTTTTAGTGTGTATTTGTTTTCAGCTCTCGTGATTAAGAAGCTGACTTAAGTCTTTGATTTACCTGGTAAACCTTACTCTTAGCTCTGAAAACTCAATCTAGGCTGTTTTGAGAAAGTGGTTGCTACACTAACCAACCTATACTTCACACGTGGTTTTCCTCTTAGTTTCTGGTGAAGTTTCTCCCTTCCCCTTTGCTAGTCAGAGAGCCTGAGGGAAAGATGACTGAGGTGGTGCTTTAGATTTAGGAGAGGGAGCAGACAATTGAAAGAAGTTGCCCATTGCTTCTGTAAACTTGTCTGGGCTGCGAGCCAGACTGTGAAGTGTCTGAGTGAAATGTCTTCACGTGGACGCAGTGCAGAGATGCTTTCGCATATGTTTAATGAAAGCTTGTAGCTTTGTTCAGGTGGTCTCGGTCACATTGTCTGACCTTTTGGTACCATGGTAGGTACCATTTGGTACTGTGGTAGGTCATGGTACCAAATGCTGCATGTTGGCTGCCTGTGGCTGGTTTTTAGGCCCCAAATAAAAGATCTCTTCAGCATTGCTGAGTTCTTTCCATTGACTCGACCTGGGAGAGGGGTAGAAGTTGGATCATTTCAGTCCGTGGCGCCTTGGGACGGCCTTCAGTCATTGCTCATGTGGCTCTCGAGGCCTTTCTGGGAAGGCCCAGAGCTGCCCTGTAAGCTTCAAACTCAGGCTTGCCATGAAAGAGGACTGGGACTACATAAACACTGCTGTTTGTGGCCAGCCAATAAACCCTGCGGAGCTGAGCAGGTACATCTTGTTATTATCCTCAGGCAGACCACAGGTCCTTGCCCAAGGACTTTCACTCCCCTAAAAACAGCCCAGTAAGTGGTGCCAAGAAGAATTGTAAAAAGAATTGGAAATTTGAGGTCACAGCGTTGAAAGATCATGAGAGTTGCTTACGGTGCTACTATGACCTTGTCCTTTGCACTGCACTGCAGTTGGACATACTGTGTAGGAGTAAGAACTGGGTCACCAGTGGCAGCCCACGCACATTTTGAGGGGAGGTGTTTTAGGAGCAGTTTGAGGAAAACCATTAAGACAGTAGAGTGCTATTATCATTATTCATTAGCAGATTTCCAGGTGGCTTCAAAATCCAGTAATAATCCTATCAGCTAGATAAGAAACCAGAGGCAGGGAGAAAGAAAGAAGCTTGTCTGAAGATACTCAGAGAACCACAGGATCTTCATCCAAAGGCAGTGCAGGCTTGCAATTATCTTTCTAGTTGCCTGCTCTTTATAAATTTGCTGAATAGTGCAGGGAGCAATGACTGATCTGTAGGTCATTTATGTTTAGTTTGTCTTTTGCGCACTCACTTTGATCAGAGACCCTGCCTGTGATACTGCTTTTGCTCACTGCTAGGACTGTCAGACTGTTCAGGTCAGCCATTGGACAAAAACTCAAAAATGAGCTGCAAACTCTTTTTCCCTGAAAAATTTCATCTTTCTAAGCAAAGATTGCTGGAACAGGAAGAGAAAAAGCAGACCCAGACTAGGAAAAAATGCACTAGAGCAAATTCAGTATGCTATGACTGCAGGGAACTTTGAGCTAGACCCGTGTCTCTAGTCTTGTTGCATTTTGTGAACTTTTGAGGCAAAACTGTGAAAGCCTTTCTAAGTGAGGTGAAATCGTATAAAGATATTTTGAAAAGTTGGTCATGAAACATGCTTAGTCATTAATGGATTTCTCAAAAAAGAAGGGAGATGATTCAAACTGAGGAATAAACATTACTGGTACGGGCTTTTAACAGTGCTTAAGACATCACCATGAATGCTCTGATGGAGCTACATAAAATAAGTCTTCCTGTTGGGATGGAGGTGGCAAGATGCAGCTCAGGACATGGATGACTCACCAGGAGGTAACTATGCCATTGGGTCAGCTGCTCTGGTGCTCAGGATAGACGGACTTCTCTTAACAAAAATAATAAGGGGGGGGGGGGAAGAGTGTCTTTAAAAGTGAGCAGAGAGGAGAGAATGCTTTACTGCCTAGAATATATAGCTTTTATCCAGCTCTGTCCTTGCCCCTGGCCCTAGTCGCAGGCTGGTATGGTTTTTCATTTTCTCAAACTTTCTCACACATGTCTGAATAAAAAACATGCATATGTAGAGTAAGTTTATAATATGGATCAATTTATTTTTGTACTCTGTAGGAGAACTGTATGTATATATGCATGCAAAATGTAAGTATGTAAAATGTATTGTGTGGGAGTACATAAGGCAACAAAACTCTTTCAAGAAGATTAATCTTTTTATCCAGTAGTTCATTACTTCAGAAGTTTTTACTTTCTTTTGTTAAAAATAGAAAATTTTCCCATACCATTCCCTTGGATTTGCAAACTGAATACACTAGTAAAGACCTGTAGTAAAAAACAAAGCTCTACAGGGAATAAAAGTCAGGTTTCTAATGGTTTTCTGTCCTGAGAATGAATGCCAATGTTGACTGTCCCATGCCTAGTAAGGATGAAGCACAGTCCTCGGCCATCGGTGAGGACCCTAATGTCCTCCCCATTTCTCTCTCGATAAATTCATAAATCTGTAAGTCTGTGTGAACTAGTAAATCTTGCAGTCTCCTCTCTCTGTTCCCATACAGAGAAGGACCCCAGGAAAGGTCTTTTGTGTGCACCTTGTGGCATGGAGGGCTGAGTTAACACTGCAAAGGGCTGATCTGCTGCCTGAAAAATGACATACAGTGCATAAAGCAACTTCTGGCCCTCACCCAGGGCTGAAACCCGCCTGTGCAACCAGTAGTGCAAAGGCAGATACCTTTGTACTTTATTATAGACACAGTAAACAAAGAATTTTTGTTTCTTCTTCCTTAGCTGTCATAATGAAATTGTATTATTGTAGTGGTTTTATCTGTCTCCTGATGAACATGAATGTCGTTAGCCTCTTTCCCACGCTCTCTGCATCGGTGTCTCAAGGCGCTTCTCTTGACTTCATGGCAGCTCTTTCTTTCCATGCCTCGTGTCCCCAGCTGTAAGCGCAGGCTGGGCTGCGGTGGCTGTGGCTGAGCCCGGGGACAGCTGACTGGAGGGAGCGCTGGAGCAAACCTGACTGCTGGCGTGTGGTCGCTGGGCACTGACCCGCTTTGGAGCGGCCCGAGCTGAGGATCAGGATTTTCAAGCTTGGACGCAGAGAGCAATGGGGAGGGTGCGTACCTCCAGCTGCCTGGCATAAGCGAATGAGAGGTAGCCTTGCTGCAGTAACAGGGACATTGTCCCCTGTTACTCTGGGCTGGACGGAGCAGGAGCATGGCTAATAAGCTTTATGTGCTTTCTAGGAAGGTGCTGGAAAGATGCAGCAAGAGTTGTGAGGAAGGCAGCCTGCTCCTCCTGCCCTCCCAGTCCCCAGCTGATGCCTGGGCTCCTGTTTCCCCACTCCCATGGGAGGACAGTCCTTTGCTCTCCAGGGAGGTGCCTGGCTGTCGCTCCTTAGCTGGGCCTGCAACTGTTAAGCCCTCTTGCCCCTTCCTCGTGCTGCCTGTGCTCCGCAAGCCCAGCAATGGCACCTTCCTTCAGGGATGTACTGGTGGCTGCCGTCCCCTGGAAATGCCCCCATGCCAACCTTGTGTCTCTCCCCACCCTGTCCACCCCATGCGCGGTGGGGATCTTGGACGGCCTCTGCCCCAATGAGCTCTTGGTCTAGACGCTAGGTGCAGGGACAAGTGCAATAGGGGCCCTACTTCAAAAAGATGTGTCTTCCCTGGTTACTGGCTTGATGTCTTCCCAAAGGCCCTCTGGTACAGATGGGTATTCAGGGAAGATTTGAATAAGGAGAGGGAGGAGGCCTGGCAGCTCCATCTGGGCCTCCATCAGCTGCTCTCCATTTGTGTACAGAGTTTATACGCTGCTGCAGCATTGTCCTTGTTATCATGCTGGTGGCTCTGGTTCTCGCTCTGCCTGTTTATTTTTACTCCATTGTTGAATTTATTGCTCCTGGACTCTTGTTGGCTCCTGATAAATTACTGCCTCTTATTAACCTTAAATTACTGCCTCTTGCCAACCTTTAATTATTTGCTGCCATCATATCTTGGTGCTACATCCTCTTAATTAGTGTTGCCATGCTGGTGGAGACTCTTCTATGCCTTTGTTAAATCCATTAGCTTTGCTTTCAGCTTGCTTTGGCCATTCTCCAATCTCTCCCAGCCCCTCCTTCTGCAACTCTTTGTGTCTTGCTTTGATACTATGGAGCATCATCCCCATCCTTCTCTGTGAACCTTTATGTACTGCAACCCTTTTGGCTCATCCTGTGCCACCAGCTCCCTGCTGCCTCATTCCTCCACAACCTGCGTCACACCTGCCTTTTTGGGGCTGGAGGGTGTTGGTGGATTTCTTTTGCTCTGTCTTCTCTCTTTCTGCTTTTGTGCATGCTCTGATGTCCTCTGCCTGTCCAATTCCCCCATCTCTCATTTCTTGCTTTGCTAGTCGTTTGGGTTTTTTTCTGCTGGTGTCCCAATTACTTTGGTGGGATACACTTTGCAACTTTCTCCTCCCTTTTGCTGCCAAACTTCATTTTGAGACCTGCTTTTCCTCTCAAGACTGGTGCTGATGGCTCTTTGGTGCCTCTTTTCTTGAGTAGCTCCCAAGACCCTCTATCCTGTTGTATTCAGTCTACCACATCTAGCTCTGGTACTTGTTTTTCCCCATCTCCTGCTCAGTCTCCTCCTTGGAGCACCATGCCTATGCTTGGGCAGTCAGATCCTGCCTCTCCTGGTGCCTTTGAGTGCTCCACCTCTGTGGAGCTCAGGCTTCCTGCATTGTTACAGTGTTCAGTTTCCATCACCACCCTCTCTGTCGTGCTCTGTGTTGCTGTTCGCAGAGTTGCATCCGTTCCCAGCCTTGCCATTGCAGCCATCTTCTCCCCTGCCCGTTTTTCCATTTGTGCAAATCCCACCAGTTTAAGCTTTCCTTTCTAGCACCACCAACGCGTTTCCTTTTGTGTCTGCTACTGCTAAATTGTTGGTTGTGAAGGCAAACTGAAACTTAGGGAGACTAGAAGAGGAAGGAAAAGTGGCCAAAGCTAGAAACAGCCAAACCTTGCTGATGTGTCTAGAATTAACCTATTCTACCATCTTAGTCTCCTCTTCAAATTCCTCTGGTCATAGTCCATTGCTGAAATGTCAAGTGCCTGCTTCTCTCCCCCATGCACAGGTCCCAGCACTCATGCAGTCCCACAGCCCTTGTGCCTTTTCGTTCACCCACGCTGGCAGCTGGCCAGAGCCTGCAGCTCACCCTCCTGCCCACCCTGCACGTGGGACTTTATCTAGAATACCCGCTCTGACTTGCTTTGCATCCTGCCTCTCAACACGGGGACCAGCAGTTGCTTGGCATTGCCATTTCTTTCCCAAAACTTGGCTGTGAAAATTTCCAGCAGCTGTCTGTGTGCACCCAGAAGTGTTTTCTTTGCTGTGTCACATCCTCGTGGCCTAGGTTGTGTGCCTCATCGATACTGTTGATGGAGGCTGGTGAGGCCGGGGGCTTTTGCTGGGACGAGGGAGTCCTCTGTGGTGCAACCCTTGTTCAAGAGCCTCGTTCCCCCCTGCCAGCGCTGTCAGTTCTCAGGACCTGTCTGCTTGTTCCAAGCATTCGGTGAGATTGCGGGAATGATTCTGCCTATGTAAGTCATTAGTTTAACTAATATTGTATCTCTTTATTGTAAAAATGCTCTTTGAGGTTGATTAATGAGGAGTGGGTGGAGATAAAATGAACTCTGGTTTTGCAGGTGAAACACCATTCCTTTAAAACAAAATACTTGCAATGTTAAAAAAAATAAACCCACTTAAAAAAACCCTCTACTTCTTCCTGTGGGGAGACTATGTCTCCCACAGAAAGTTACATTTTCTCCTTTTTTTTTTTTTAAGCAATGTATTCCTTGCATGTCCTTATCTGCCTGTCTTCGGTCTTCCTCTTGATAAAGAGCTAACATCTTGGGTCACCAGGATGTAGCCCAGTGACTTGTCTCTTTGAAACACATCAAGTGCATGACGTAAGGTATAAAAATGCTGTGATATCTTGGAGCGGGGGACACAGCTTTCTGACTCTCCTTTCGTAGTGCCACGGCAGCTACCAGCTCCTGTTACATCTCGCAGGGCCTCTTGCACAATGAGTTGTTGACTTAATGACAAATCTTAGCAAACTCTTAAAGCACCCCTGTGGAAATTGCTCCCTCTGTGAAGAAATGCACCCGAGAGCGAGTGTGGTGCCCGGCTCTCCCCATGCCGTACCCCAGCAGACGGGAGGCTGCTGCTGCCCGGGGGCGTCCTGGTGGGCTGCTGTGGAGGGGACAGCGCAGACCCCCTCTGCCCAATGGGCACCATCCTCGGCCAGGGCTGGCAGAGCCCTTGCAGACTTCAACAAGCCCAGAAAAAGCCTCCCTAGGTGTGGTTCCTGACTGTCACGTCCTTATCAGAAAGCCATGGGGAAATCTGTGTTAGGCCTATTCTCTTGCTAAACAGAAGTTCAGCTTCCAAGTCTGTCAGCCCGGCTGGAAACTTCTTTCCAAGTGGAGGTGCCTTGAGGGGAAGGCAACATAGAGAAACACTGCAGCTCTTGCAACCATCCTCATATCCATTTTCTAATACCACCATCGTCTTTTGGTGCATAACTTGATAATACCTTGGCGCAGTACCCATGGCAGTAGGGGAGGTTTTCCTGGTCGTCACCACAGCGCTCTGTTCTCCAGTGGTGTTAAAGACCACCTTTGGCTTTTTCTCCATGAGACATGCTAACCAGAAAAGAAGGCCTCATTGAACAGTTTTGGAAATACCTGGTCATTTTGATTGTATGATACACAACTCCCTTAAAAAACCGTGGAGCATCAGTGTAGGGTGCTCTTTTCTGCAGATCCCTTGTGCCCTGCAGCTGGTTGGGGTGAGGATGGGCTGTGATGCTGAGATTGATGGTTAAGCTGCAAATGGGGAGACTGGGCTGCTGAGCAGAAGGTGGATGAGTTAAGTTAAAAAAAATCTGCGCCTGGCCGCAGCCCAATGCCTGTCTGCCTTGGCACGCTCTGCACTGGGATGGGTGAAGAGCAGGAGGGGTATGAACGGGGGAATACACCTTGGCACCCCAGCAGCATAAGCAGCGTGGCCCCTGCCTGTGCCAGTGGAAGTGGGTGGGAGGTGATGTGAGCCTGGGAGCTCTCGGCGGCATGGCTCGGCTTGCTCTCCCCTGCCATGCCGGGCTGTGGCCCTGGCTCTCCCTGCTTCTCTGCTCCCATTTCCTCTTCTCTCCATTGCTTTTCTTTGCTTCCTGATGAGCTAAACCTTGTTTTGGAGAGGGAGGGACACTGGTACAAGTGAAAGAGGTCCTCAGCAGTGGGGAGAGAAGAGGATTGTTCTTAAAACCTTCTCTTGCCTTCCCTTTTCTGCTCTTAGAAGAGCAGCAAAGCACCTCCCGCAACCCAGGGCCATGCAGAAGCTTGCCTGGCATGCTGGCAACAGGAGGGTGCTCTCAGATCCCAAGCTGCTCTCTGGTGGTGACCCCACTCCCAAAGCTGTCTGTGCAAATGCGTGCGTGAGTGTGTGGGGAAGGCTGGGGCTGAAAGGCAAACAACATGGTGTTTGTCTTGCGAGGGAAAGCATATCATCACACACAGCTGGTCCTGGTGACACGTGCAAGCTCATGAGGCATGCACGGGGATAGAGGTCTGCATGATGGGGACCAACCATCACATTAGACTCCTGGTGTCTCTAGTACAAGGATTTTGGAAGAGCAACTCTCCAAGCGCTATCAGAAGACATGCAAATGCATGCAGAGCCAGCTCATGCACCCAGCAGGGAACAAGCCTTCCCTTAAGGTAGGAGTGGGTGGGCCTGTTAGTTGTCTGGGCCTGAGAGGTAGGAAACACCCCAGCGTCAGTCCTGGCTCCAGAAGGAGGCAACACAACTGTGTTGGTACTGCAAGCTGCGGGGGGACTTTTGACAGCCCTACCCCACACTAGCTCACCCCTCTCTGGAAGGAAAAGGGTGTTTTTCTGCAGTGGAGGAAGGGGAACTGCGGTCTCCTCTCCATTTCAGTCCACATCCAGTTTACAGCGTGAGGAGTGGCTCTGGCACATCTTGCTGGAGGATGACATGCCTTAAACCCATTTTCTTCTTGACATTTCTTCTTAGTACATCAGCCATTGCCTTAGTGGCACGAAGACAGTAAGGGCGTTCTCTCCCAGGAGAAATCATGCATAGTGGGGGTAGCTCAGTACAGGGCAGACAGGGGGGCGCGGGGGCTCTGCCAGCTCTCCTCTCCCTCCATGGGAAAGGCTACTGAGGCGCTGGGCACCAGCAGCACCCTCTCCCTTGGGCGCTGGGCCCTCGGGCTTGTCTGCTTCCCTTGGCAGCAGTCCGGGTGACTCCTCCAGCGCCATCCCCCTGTCACTCACACATAGCTTCTTGTGGGTGCTGGTGTGGGGTGGGGGTCAATAATGCTAAATGGGGTTGTTTCAGGGAGGGACACCACAGCAAGCTGCCAGCCCCTGGTTGAAAAAAATCTTATTTCCATGAAGGCTGTTTCTCTGAACAGAGCACCCTGCCTTTAGGGAAAGCCCTGTCTCCACCAAAGAGATCTTGGCACCAACCCCTCCGGGGTTTCAAGCACCGGTGCCTGCTTTTGCAGGACGGGGGACATCAGAAAGTGTTGGGAAAAGATCCCAGCTCTGACTTCTCCAGGGATATGGGTTGAGATGCTGGGTTTTGCCCCATCTTTCTTCATGCTCATTCCCACCGATTGCCACCTCCTCAGCTCTGCCAGGTGTTGCATGGCCTCAGTAACTTTTCCCGCACGCTTTTATTACTTTTTTAAGGGATTATTTTTAACCTAGGCCCCTTCACTGTCAGGTTTGGTCCCATGGACAACTCCTGCCATTAAGAGTGATGAGCCCTGCAGCATGGGGATGGATAAGCAGCAGCACGGGGAGGAAGATGACAGGAGGAGAAAGCTGGCTACTGTGCTGCGGTCGCCTTTTCCCCAAATCGCATGGCGAGGGTTTTGCACTGGAGATCGCTTGGCCCGTCGAGGAAAAGCAATGCTGGCTCGAGGAGCCCTGCAGCCCACTGGATCCAGGGAATGGGCTAAGAACTGCTCCCGATGTGGTGAAATCATGAGGGAGCTTTGTGGCTCCTCTGGGATGCGGAGGGAGGTGAGGTTTTGAACTGGCTGTAGAAAGTTGTGAAGGGCTTTCCTTGTGTTTCTGAGGGGTTATGGCAAGTGCAAAGGGTGAGCAAAGCTACTCAATTGGTGAGATGAGGCTAGAATTAAAGCCTTCCGACCTCCTTGCCTTACCTAATTTCTCTTAAATCAAACCTTAAATCTACTTTCCTTTTCCTTACCCAAGGATAAATGCAAAATAACGCAATTAGGTTCAATGAAAAAACAAATAGTAGAAAACTGATCAGAGATAAGAATCTGATTTCATCTCCTGTCAAATGGTGGTCTTTCTACTACTTCTTCGCCCTGGCAAAACCTCAATTGCCAAGGGGACCTTTGCCTCGTCTATCATTCAAAAATATCGTTCCTCTTTAATTTTAATGCCCAAAACCTCCGGCCAAGCAAATATTTAGTGTGGGCAAAGCTTGCACCAAACAAACCGGGACCAATTCCCCACCACTGTAATTATCCTCCAACACCATTCTTTGCTCTCAAATAGCCAGAATACTCTTGCAAGGAGGCTGTGGCTCACTGGAGCCCTGACGTGTTGTACAGGGCTGCTCCTGCCGCTTTTCCCACAGCAAATCCTTCCTTTCTCCCCCAGGAAAGTGCTCTGGTTTTAGTGTGGGCACATGGCTCCCCGAGCAGCGAGGGCTCACCTGTGCTGGTGGAGAGCAGAGGTGAAACTGGTACATGGCTCTCCTCTGTGCCCATGTGTGGAGACTTGCCCAAAGTCTGCCCGGGTCGTACCTCCAAAAGCAATTGATGCCTATGAGGGTTAGGCACCTGATGGAGATCAGGGAGTCTCTGCAGCGTACCTACATATCCTAAAAAAGCATGGCACTGGGGCCTCAGCTTCGTGTCCATGATATGGCCGTGGTCCTTCCCTGGGGGCTTTGGGAGGGAGAGGGAAGAGGCTGTGTGAGCGTAGCAGATGGATCACTTGAGTCCTGCCTCAGTGCCCGGTGTCTAAATTAGCTTTCCATGTGCAGATAAGAGTTATTTTATTCCCTGATTTCATGCATCTGGTTGTGCAGGGGAGATTTACCAGCATGCTCTACTGGACATGTTCTTAGGGAGAGATATCCTTGGCTTAGACCCAAGGATAATAAAAATCAGTGGGGTATGTCTTTTGCCCCCTGCGCATGGAAAGGGAAATGAGACACTGCTTTGTGCAAGGATATTGCAGTTTGCTTATAAGGTGGGTTTTGGCACACTTCCTAGAAAGCCCCCTTGATTTTTGTTTCCATTTTCCCATTAAGGAATTAAATTCAATTTTGGAAAATGTTCAACCTGCTGCTTCAATCTTTTTAAAGTAGTGTAAGTAACTACAGTTTGCTCTGGTTAAAGCAGCACTGATGGACTCCAGCCCTTTGTGGACTAGGTTGCTGGAAATAGCCTGTTGCTGTGGGTTAGCCTTGGTGGGCAGCTGAGCCCCCCCCCAGCCGCTCGCTAACTCCCCCCAGAGGGATGGGAGAGAGAATTGGAAGCGTGAAAGTTCAAAAACTCGTGGGTTCAGATCAAGACAGTTTAATAGGTAAAGCAAAAGCTGTGTGCACACGCAAAGCGAAACAAGGAATTCATTCACTGCTTCCCATGGGCAGGCAGGCGTTCAGCCATCTCCAGGAAAGCAGGGCTCCATCACGCGTAATGGTGACTTGGGAAGACAAACGCCATAAATCCGAGTGTCCCCCCCTTCCTCCTTCTTCCCTCAGCTTTTATTGCTGAGCACAACACCATACGGTGTGGGATATCCCTTTGGTGAGTTGGGGTCAGCTGTCCCGGCTGTGTCCCCTCCCAACTTCTGGTGCACCCCCAGCCTCCTCATGAGCAGGGCAGCCTGAGAAGCAGAAAAGCCCTTGATGCTGTGTAAGCACTGCTCAGCAGTAACTAAAACATTAGTGTGTTATCAACACTGTTTTGGTCATGAATCCAAAACATAGCACCCTATGAGCTACTATGAAGAAAATTAACTCTATCCCAGCCAAAACCTGTGCACCTGTTATTTTCAGTGAGGAGGACTAATAAGTCAGAGCTTTTGTCCTGGTATTTTGTTACAAGTGCATTGTTCAAAGGACATTGGGTGGACAAGACTTGTAGGTAAAGCTAAAATTTTTTATTAGACCAACTGTTATAACTGCAAAAAATTAAGACACTCTTTTGGGAACAGAGTCATTCTTTGCTTTGGGGCTGTGGGCATGAAAACTAGTTTTTTTTCCACCTGTACCAATTAGTTTAATAAAAGACACAGGCTTGCAATTGTGCGCTCATAGCAGGTGACTGCTTCTGTACTACTGAGGCTACAACAGGGCAAGAAGTATAAAAGTAACACCTGAACAGAAGCAGTTCTGCAAGTACACAGCGAATGTAGAAATCAGGTCAAAGAAATGAACAAATTAACCTGTTGAATTCAATAACTCAACATGGCATGTAATCCAAAGTTCAACTTTGTTTAGGCTTTTATTGCTCACACAGGACCAACTGTTCCAGTAACTTGCTGCTGTTTGGGTTTCTTTTGAGTGTGTGTATTAACACTGTTGTTTCAAAGAGGTAATAAAACTTCAAAAACTGGACTTTGAGTTTACACTGTTTGTGCTTGGGAATTGAATTTTTTTAAATGGAATTTGTCTTTATCACCTGGAGAGAGTGTGTGTGAGAGAGAGAGAGAGAGCAAGAGGGAGATCTTTACATATCTACATCATCTTGAATTTCAAAGGGCTTTACAAATCTTAGTCTTCCAAATTCTACTAAAATGCTTTGCTTTGCATATGATTATATGAAGCTCATTAGTAAGGGTACTAATGAGCCTCTACACACCCGAGGCAGATAAATGAGGTTCCAGAGTAAAATGATTTGCTTAAGGTCAGACTCCTGTAAGTTGACAGCAGAGCTGGAAATAGAAACCACTGTTTCCCAGTCCCTCGTACCATATTCCCACGGACAGAATGTATTTTTTTTTTTAAAGATGAAAACACTGCTGTTTGTTCATGCTGTTTCGCTTCTTGTGCTTTCAATGTAATCTTCACAAATGCAAATGTCCTGACCTAGAGCTATATAAGGCCTTCATTAAAAACCTCTCCACAATATCAGTCTTCATGCAATTGTATGAAGCAGAAGGGATAGCCCAATTTAACAATTCCCACGCCTCATAAAATGATTGGCCTAGTTTCTTTAAAGTGGGTTTAAGCCATAGCCCCCAATGTGATTTAACATGGAAGCCACACTATTAATTGTCTATCTTCTGCCATTAAGTTAGTGAGTTACTGGCAAGTGAGGGATACAGTGTTTGTCTTTCATGCGCTAATAGCCAATTTTGCATGTTTTTTTATCTTTATTTTCAGGCTGCAATGGAGCACACTGACCTTCCTCCTCCCTTCTGCTTTGAGGAGCTGTAATTGGGATGGGGATGAGTGCAGGGAGGTGCAGAACTGGTGCTGCATGAGAGAAGCCCCGGTATCGGTGTCAGGGCTCTGCCCTGGACATGGGCAGCCACCGAAACACCCCATGCCCACATCCTGGATAGTGTTCCCACCCCAGGAATGGAGACAGAGGGTACCGCACCTCCATGATGGTGTGCTTTACCTGTGGAGGGTGAAACCTCCTCCGTGCTTTTTCCCTTCTCTCCACTAATGTCTCTCCTTCCCCCCTGTACGTACAGCATGCCTTTTCCTCGCTTCCCTGCTATTGCTGGAGCAGAACAGCTGTTGGTCTTGTCAACAATTTGGAGCAAGGCCAGTGAAAGGGGCTTTTGGCAATTCTGGGCTTGCAGGGAAGACTTGTGGTCCAGAAAAAAAAGAAAATACACACACACACACACATATATATGTATATATACACATATATATATATGCATATATACATATACAGATGAGAGAGAAAGCAAGGGAGAGAGTCTGCCAACAAGTCTGCCATGTGAGTGCGTGCGCCTGTTTTTTTGGCAGGGCGCATGTGACTTTGTGCCTGCACATTTTATGCCATTTCTATGTACTCTTCTCATCCTGAGCCCGTTTTAAGCTTGAATGGCTGGGGACACGAAATCCTTCCCTGGGGTTGCGGTGCTGAGGAAGCCATTGGTACCCACGGTCATGGTTTACCTGCGACCGGCCTTTGCGGCACACGTGGCACGGATCATCCATCCCTGGGCAGATGTTGTTTTCTCCGCCAGTACTTGAGCTGGCGTGGGTAATGCTGGCAAGCGGAGTGGGGTAAACGAAAGCAGTTTACTTACTTCTTGTATAAACCAAACAGATGAACACTTGTTCTACTACTTATCAGCAGGGCTGAATCAAATGATGGCCGCAGAATTCAAATACCTCATGTTGATTAAAATAGGGTTTTTTTTGTAGGTTATCTGAAAACAGACTACTTTTTCAGTGCACTGAGACAACAGCAATAAAAGCTATAAAACTGTGTTCTTCTTTTGGCACTAGCCCACTGTAAACAGTGAGCTACTGGGCCTAATGAGGCAATTCTGTACCATCACTTTTAATAAGTGAATGTTTGTCTCCTGGCTATTCAGGTGGGCTATTACGGGTATTTTATATCACTGGCAACGTTGCTATATATTCTGCGCCAGCGCTGGCAAAGAGCAACACGATTCTTCCAGATAGCAGCCCTGCAATAGCATTTTTCTGGATTTAACTGAGAGAAAGGCCAGGCAAAGCCACTGCGCGCTTGTATTTAGCTTTCCCTTTTCCTTGCAAATGTTATTTCAAACACCGAAAGAGTTAAATGAAATAATTGCAGGCGTAAGCATGTTGATTCTAGCTTCTGTTATGGCGAACATAAAAATGTATTGACCTAAAGGGTAAATGTTTATTGAAGCAAAAACCTGACATCAATATAAACTCCAAAGCATTCTCTATCTTGATGTCTGGCAAATGAACACCATACTGTATATATAGTGTGGAATACTTAGGTTTGTTTTAATTAGATGGATGATAATCTGGTGATTGTGGTTCTCATTTCAAGTGTAACAATTTATGGCATGACAAATTCTGCTGAAAAAACCAAAACTGTCAGTGACAATCTGGAGGTCTGAGCAAACTGTTAAATGACGGCAACTTAGTTTATCAATGACATCGATGGGATTTTCAGAGAAAAAGATTCGTATACTCTACCTAGTCTGCCCAAATTCTCGGGGTGATTTTTTTCTGACCAGCGTGTTTTGTACCAATATTTCCTCCCCACCCAGAAATCTGCCGATGGAGATCAGTTTGTGGCTGAAGCTGTAGACATTTGGTCCCAGTACCATCCCTCCCGCCCCTATAGATGTGCTGGCGCTGGTTTGGGCTTCTCCCCCTCCTTTTGCCTCCCACAGCCCAGGCTGGGCCCCTTGTGCAGGTCACCCCACCGTTGTCAGCCTTTCTCCATGTAAACCAGTGGACCTGAGCTCACATTTTTCTCTGTCCCCCATTTTGCACGGCACTGAATTATCTCCAGAGAGTTAAGCAGCTGTGGGCAAGCTTGCCTGCCGAGGAGAAGGCAGCAGCAAGGTTAAGTCCTGTTGAAGCATCATGGGTGCCTCAAAGAGGTCCACCAGTGTGCTAACTGGTGGATCCAGCAACGAGACTTCCACCATGTGCAAAATGAGGGTAAATTTTATTTTGCTTTTCCAGTAAAAGCCCTAGTCACAGAGTGCAGAGATGGGTCACGGCTGGTGGTGAAGTGGATGTGTGGGCAGCTCCTGGCTCCCCAAGGTGAGGGATGGGGCCGGGTCCCAGACAGTGGAGGCAGATACAAGCGCTGGGTTGGAGCCTGGGGACGCGGGTGTACTGGGACAAGAGATGGCCGGGAGCCGGGACGATCGCCTGGGGGATGCGAGGGTGGAGCAGGAGGGGGGGGCGTGC
>NW_008824655.1:342575-360324 GCF_000699105.1 Pygoscelis adeliae
GGAGCCTGGGGACGCGGGTGTACTGGGACAAGAGATGGCCGGGAGCCGGGACGATCACCTGGGGGATGCGAGGGTGGAGCAGGAGGGGGTGGCGTGCCTGCAGCTCCGCCAGCAGCCAAGCTTGAGTAAACTACAATTAGGATTAGATTTGTAAGTCTCCCAAGAAGCCCTTGGGAAAGTGCCCATTGCGATTCACAGGGCTTCCCCCTGCCTGCACCGCACTGTGTGCAAACCCCGACCAAAGCTGTTGCTGCCCCTCCGGCAAGGATGTTTCTCCAGCCGTGAAATCTGCATGTTCAGCAGCTGCGTCTGGCTCTGCCATGGAGCCTGCTGTCAAATCTCAGCATATCGAAGCCCTCATGCATGGGCTTCGGCTCTTCACTGCTTCTGTGAATTGACTAACACTTGCATTCATTTTTGCGAG
The DNA here is from genome assembly GCF_000699105.1 of Pygoscelis adeliae. Classification (NCBI taxonomy): domain Eukaryota; kingdom Metazoa; phylum Chordata; class Aves; order Sphenisciformes; family Spheniscidae; genus Pygoscelis; species Pygoscelis adeliae. The sequence goes on from NW_008824655.1 coordinate 343,000, forward strand.
CCCCCAGTGTGGGCCATAAGCGTGGGTAACGTAAACGTGTATGTGTCCTCCAAAGCAGCACCCAAGAAAAGAAAGGCAAGATGGAAGATGAAAAAAAATCAAGTGTTTCTTGGTTTCTTAAGACAGATCTGACCTCATACATAGGCTTGTGTTTTTTCCCATTCCTTTTTCCTCACCCTGATGTGTAAGTGGAGACTGGTTTCACAGAGAGTGCTGATCTTGCCAACCCAGTATTAACCCAGGGTTAGCTTGAACCTGGGTTTAGGAGAATGACTTGATCTGAAGGCAATTTGGAGCCGTGCTTTTTCCCCTCTGTTTTTAGGGTATCCCCCATGTCCCACTTTCAAACATTTTTTTCCCTTTCAGAAACTCTATAGGGAAGAAACTTTAATTAGGATTTTAAAATTAAATATAAAAGTGGACATTTTCAAGCTGCAGCCTGATTCTGTCAGTTTATGTCTTAAGAAAGAGATTACTGACTTGAGATCTGAAGTGTTTCCCCATTTTCATAACTTTGCTACATTAAAAACACAGTGTATGTCTGTAGATTTCCTTGGAAAATGCTCAGTGGCTTAATGAAGAATTAAGCACATTAACTAGTTTTCCTTGAGCCTTGATGGATAATCTGCAGGTTTTTCTTTTAAAGCAAGAATACTTTTTTCCTAAGTATTTTCAGGTATTTGAGCTATGTGGTAAAACAAGGTCTCCAACAAGCATTTTTTTCTGTTTTGCTGGGTTTCTTCTCTGTGTTAGCTCTGGTGCCTTCAGGGAAAAGCGTGGCAGACAAGACTGGTGCTTAACAGCAAAAGCCAGCTGGACAATCCCACCGCCTCCTCTTCTGAGGAAAAGCAAGAAGGACATCAAAGTCAAAAAAGAAGCAAAATAGAGAACTTGCATTTTCCCTCCTCTTCCAGGTGACTTTTAATGCAACATGTTTTTGTGATAGTAATCTGTTGTTTCAGGCCACTGCCCATGTATGTGGGTCTGGAGGGGACCAAAACCTCATGCTTCAGAGGAAATTTTGTAATCCACAGTAACCCAGTTATGCGATGTGGCACACGCAGGGTAAAGAAAATGGGAAGGCTTGTTTCCACACCTGCCACATCTCTCATTTGAGGACTGAACATCCAGTTTGTTAAGAAATCGTGGTGACATTTATGATTATATTATTATAATTTTCTGAAGTTGTGCAAAGCAGAAATTGGGTCTCCCACATTTTAATGGCATGCTTTTTGTGTTTAATATTGCAAGGTAAAAAGCACCTGGAGGCAATAGAAGGAGGCACTTTAAATACAAAGCAGTTGAAAATGAAAGGCTCCTTACATGAGGCATAGCTTTTGCTGTGTCACCTCGATCATCAGGTGCGAGTCCGTCCGGGGGGTGGTGGTCTTGCCCCCCAGCCGTGGCTGGGCTCTGAGCTCAGGATTAAGAGTACAGTATGGATCTGGCCATGCAAACTTATCTCGGACACCAAAGGCACCTATTAAACTCTGACTCACCCTGCAGAGACACAGCCCACAGAGGGAAGGTAACTTTTCAAGGCAGTCGCTCTTCAGAGTAAAACCGCACTTGAAGAAACTGGGTCCTTCCCGCCGATGAGCTCTGTGTCGGCACTTCTTCACACTGCAAATGATGTCAGGGTTATTCCCCTGAACAGCAGAGCACTTTAGGAGATGAACCGCCCAGCCTGCTTGTCGCAATTTACCAATAAATCAAGGTTTCACGTAGTTTGTGAACTACTACTAGGTAATTCATCCTTTTCTTGGTAGGTGGGTGATGTTCCTGTTGCTAGACTGGGTATTTCCCTGCCTTCAATACTGATGCTGTGTGAAACGCGTCTTTCTCAGGGCTCCTATTTCTGCCAGCTCCCAGCACACGGAGGCTGAGAGTTCGGATGTCTCCAGCTACATCACTGCATCACCAGGGAGGGTGACAGGGAGCAGCGTGGCAGTGTGCTGTGCATCCTATCTGACTCGGCTTTCTAAGGGTTCAGGGACCTCCCGCTCTAGCTCTTGCATAGAGGCCTGGTGCAGGATTCCTGCTTGGTCAGCCTGCCTTCGTCTTCCATGCTTTTTCAGGAAAAACTCAGCAAAGCTGCCATGTACAGGCCAGGTAGAGTCTTCAGAAAGATGCGTCAGAAATCGTAGCTGGCTGACCAGCACAATGGCAGGCCATTTCATCGTGTCGTAACGTTGGCTCTGCCGCTGGCTGCACATCATGGTTGTGTTTGGTGTGCTGGGATAATTTGGATGGAGACGAAATTCTGCATAGCTGGGGTGAATCACAGGCCGCAGGAGCTGTGTGAGCTCCAGCTGTGTCTTGCAGGGTGAGCTTGCGTTCTGAGCAACTCAGATGTTATCTTGTCCCAGGTTCTTTCCATGCTGTCAAAATCAGTCCTGCTGGATGATCATGCGGATGTCAGGGAGTGGATGGTTCGACTATTCTCCTTTTTAAAAGCAATTTGGTGCCTTTTATGAATTCTCGCTCTGGTATAAATCTAGCTAATTTCTGCCTATTCAGACAAAATCCTTAGTAGGCTTAGGAATTTATGTACTGTTGACTTGCTACACATCCCTTTACAGAACTGATATCCAGTGTCTGTGTTTGCAGCTGGACAGCATGTGGGATCTGGGCAGGGGTAAAAAAAACCTCATCTAAATTACGAAAAAACCCTGTCTGTGCTCTATGGTGGATGCTTCTATCAGCTGAAATAACATGCAATCAGTTAAGTATCTGGATTCTGCATTACAACTGGAATTGCAAAGAAACCGAGAGCAGGTAGCATTATTATACAATATATAAATCCAAGCTACACCCATATCTTGGGTAATGTGAGTGTTTATATACACTTACACACACATATCTGTGTATCTATGTAGTTAATTCTTGAAGGGGAGCTGCTACTGTGTGCGACATGTTGCTTGACAAACTTTTTGGACAGAAGTGGAAGAAACTGCTCTTTTATTTGCTGAATAAAAATATAATGATTTAAACTTAGCTCTTTGCATTTGCTTCCCTGAAGACATAGTGTGCTACTTTTGGTTATTTTTTGTATTGACGTCTTTTTTTTGGTTATTTCTTGTATTGACTTTTTTTCTCCATATCAGCTTATAAACTTATGGCACAGCTGTGCTTCTGGTTTTCTTGGGAAATACAGAGTGCTAGCAAATATGCAACTTCAACTCCACCAACAAGTCAGTTGACGTCAGCAGAGAAAAGCTGACAGCTGGCAGAGGCAGAGCGCGGCTTCAGCAGGGCACCAACGCGCAGCCTGGCTTTTGTCAGAGTTCAGCCCGGCAGCCCGTGGCTGCATGCAAGGGAGGGTTTAGGTGGCCAGCGTGCGTTTCACATTCTGCCAAAAGAGCGCCAGGTGGGCTCCTGTTCCTACTCCCAGGCATGGTGCCGCTCCCCATTTCTTGCTGGGGGAGCCCCGAGGCGCTCGCTACCTGGCGAGGGGAGGTCGGGTGCAAGTGGTGGGGGCCTCCAGTGGCCTCCACCCACCCGTCCCCGCACCAGCGCGGGAAACTGAAATGAGAAGTCATGCATTGTGGGTACATCCAAAACCCTGCCGCCCTCTTTCACTCCCACTACCTCCTCGAGGCCAGAAGCGATGAAAATGAAATTGGTAAGAAGCAACTTTTAACGGGCTATTTCTCTGGTAGGCAACCTTATCTGGCAGAAGAGGAGGCATCAAATGCTCGCTGGTACTCTGGTTAGTTTAAACTGGCCAGTTGCTCTGCATTACCCCCCCCCCCCCTTTTTTTTTTTGAGAGAGAGATTTTCTTGTGATTAGAGACTTCTTTTCCCAGCACTTCATGCACTTCATTTCTGGCAGGGCTTAATTCCTGACTAAGACATGGTTTGCTAACAGCTTATAACCCTAAAATGGAAAAAAAATATTCTCATATGGAAAAATATCTGCCCAGAATGACCTTAGCTTTAGTGTAAGCAGTGAAAGTACACAAAAGCATTGGGAGCTCATGAAGACCATCCATCTCCCTTGACAATTTGCTTGAACTGAGTAAAAAAGGACTTGTTCCTTATGGAAGATAGAAATGTTGGATACTTGAAGAGGCAAAGTGCACATACTGCTGCTTATGAGAACAAACCACTCTGTGCATAAAAAAACAAGATGCTGATGATGTCTTGACTAGCAAAATCCAGATGGCTGAAAACCTCTTCTGAAAATCTGTGGGGATATATGCAGAATGAAAGTAAAAATACCTATGCTGGTTTGGAAATGCACATGCGATGTCTGGTCTGTATTTCTTACTAGGGGCTTAACATTTGCATCAAATGGATTTCATTATTTGCTACTGAAGAGATCTTCCTAACAGGCATGCATTTTCCCGTTATTAGCTGAGGTTAAGCCTTCCCCTTAAGTATAGATCTCTCCACACTTGGACAGATATTCTGATTACTGTATATGCCTTGATTCATGACCCCAAGGATGTGTACAGTGGTCCCCAGTGTAATGGCAGGGCTGCCATGGACTTCAGTCCTACCGCTTGCTTTGGATTAGCTTTTATCACGTTACTTTACTGCAAGGGGTCTGGGGGTTATAACTGATGTTTGGATATGCGGTATCTTGTGAGACTGGGTTTGCAGGTGAGTGCTACCATTAACCTGCATAGAGATTTTCTTTTGGTGGTAAGTTACGTAGATATATACTCTGAGTTCTCCAGACAAAGGCTTTTGCGATGGGAAAAGAACAGCAGTGATACAAGGTCCTCTCAAGAACGGCACTAATAGCTTAGTCTGACAGCTCTCTACTCTCTTCCTCTCCCCTACTCTCTCTAAAACTTCCGTATGTGGTACAGAAATATTTTTTGCACCCTTACAGCACACCCTTTCTATATGTTAAAGCAAATAAGCACTTGCACATGCATCCTATGGATCATCAAGCCTGCTTGGCACAGTCCTCTATCCTGACTATGTGCTATGATTTTGCTGCCTTTTGGAACTGGGTCTGGATGTTATGACAATATAACTCAGATGGCAAAGCAATGAAAACAGTTTGTCTTCATGTTCCGGCTCTTGGAAGAGGGATATGCCTAACAGTGGGAAGTCAGGGTTTACCTAAAAACAGGTGGAACCCAAACCACGGTAGGTGTAGCTCCACTCAGCTCCAGACTATTACATCAGCAAAGGACTTAATCCACAGAAAACATCTAAGGGTTATAAGTATGAGGGATCTAGAATTAATATGTGCACATTAGTAGCAATTATTTTTTTTTCTGGGAGTGATTACTGGAAAATGGTGGTGTTGCTAAGTAGTTGGTCTCCCTTCCAGCTCTGTAGTATTTGTATTCCTTTGCCTTTCTTACTGTTTTATGTGGATATTTTTTTTTCTGGTTGCATTTGTAAACAGGGCAGCAGGTGCCAGGGCCTAAAGCCTATTAAAGATCTAATCCAAAAGCTGTGAAAGTTGGTGATTATCTTGCCTATGAGCTCAGCTGACTAACAAGCTAATAGTTGGACTAGACTAACAAGCTAATAATAGGATTATTTTAAGACTTGAAACAGAGATTAACTAACTCTTCCACACATTTACAGCAGTAATTCTGGCTATTCTTTTTATCCATATGGACTGGGGTAGTTGATCCTTTGCTGCCTCACTTCTACCAAAGTGTTTTTGAATGGTAATGTTATATAAATTTTAATGGGAAACTGTGGGTTTGGAGTGAAAGAAATTTTACATGAACTGTAGTTTGTCCCCCAGCCAACTTTTGATGTTTTGTTGTTGAGGGGAAAAAGCAATACCTGAAAAGCTCTGGTTTGTAAATTCTGCTGCACTCCGCCTGCTGAGAGCCACTGTCCTTAGCCTGCCTCACCTGCTCACGCTCCTCACATGTCCTTGGTGCACAGTGATGCCTCTGCATCTGGTGCAGTAACTCACTGCCACACTAAAAGTCTAAAATCCTCTGAATGTCTCCCCTACACCTCTCCCTATCACCTTCCCCTATCCTATCTGGCTGGGGGGATTCTCTGACACCCCAGAAAAGTGCAAGATTAGTTGAAAACTCGACCCGGCAAAAAGGTTACAAGTGTTTGTTGCTAGTGGAGATGGTGACTTCTGATTTGGTCTATCCAAGTCTATCCAAAAGGACATCTGGTGGAAATGGCAGTAATGTTATCTTTTCCTTCTTTGTTTTTGAAATTAGACCAAAAATTGCCTACGTACATGATTTAAAAAATACTTGCCTCTTTGGTAGGGTTAAAACTGGGGTCTGCAGGTTTCTTTGAGAGGGCAACAGCCTTTTCTGGTTGTCGACACATCTACCTGATGATGGAGAAATGACGAACTGAGAGCTGCTGAGCCAGAGAGAGAGACACCACGTCTCACAGATGTTATTTGGATCAGCCAACTTGCGACACGTAATAGAAATGTTTTCCTTTGGATCTAGGGTGAATCATGAAAATGTCTCATTATAGAAAATGTCAAAGCGTTTTCCATAATGGCTCCGGTTTTGCTATGTTATTGCTCTTCCCACTTCAAGAAATGGCTTTTCGGCAAGTTTGATTAGTGAAGTGCTAAAAATTAAGCTGGCTAAAGGAGCGTCTCCTGTGTTATGATTTCTACTGGCCAACATGAGCATCAGCGAGCTGTGGGCATTTCATCTGTGAATGTGGTTAGCTGTCTTTATAAGCCTTTAACCATGGAAATCCCCGCTGTAACCCGACCTTCGCACGCTGGCAGGAAGCGAGTTGGCCCGGCGTCTCCTTCCGTGCAGTCCCAAATCCGTCCTACGATAACCCTGAGCAGCAATTTACCTTGGGAGACGTTTTTCTCCACCAGCCTGGCCGCTCTTACGTGACCGTGCAGAGTTCACTGCAAAGCCTCAGTGTTGACATCAGGAATATGACAGCCCTTATCCGGCCACAGACGCTTTCAAAAGCATTGGCCGGTGGCCCGAGTTACCTGAAGCAGTTACTAATTGTTTGGTGATGACGCAAATGCTGGGGTCCAATTTCAGCCCTGCTGCCTGCTCCCAGGCAGGAATGACCGGCTCAACTATTATTGCTCTCCATATCCTGGTGGCAGGCAGGCCTGCAAATTCCCCAGGTGCTGCGCTCCTGCCATAGGTAGGTTGTATTGAAAGGTGCATTTCGTTTCTTTCGGAGTGAAATGCTATTTCCCGTGGCCTTTGCTCTGATTCAAACCTGTGTGTTTCCCCCCGCTCCCAACTCCTATTATATGTAGAAACTCTTCCTGGTGCCTGTCTGAGCATCATTTCATGTATGCTTGCTCTACACACTTTTGTTATTATCCAAAACTGTTAAAACCATGTTCAATGGCTTAAAGACTCTTCTTTTCACCCAGGTACCTGGCCTAACTCTCCTGTAGCAGGCACATCATACAAGATTGTTTCACCATGACTTGCGTGCTCCCCATTGAACTGGAATTGTCCTCTGCACCCCTGGCAACACTTGTGGAAAACTGCTGTAACAGCTGCTCAATAGCACTTCAGGCAGTTTTATATGTTTTTATAAATGTTTTCACTTCTGATTTGGTCATTTATAGCAAATGCCATCTGATATTATTTATGCAGTGGTCAAAGCATAAGACATATCCTGGGGATTAGTGATGGGAAGAACTAAACCGCAGCCTTGGCTTCCTACCCAGCCTGTTTCTGTGATGTGGAGTGAGTCAGCAGCTGTGCCTCAGTTTCCCTAAGTGTAAGATGGGACAATAACATGGGTGGATTGCAACGCTTACGGGTCTATCAGCCTGGTATCACCTGCCAGTTAACTCCTGTGATTAGTAGGAGAGAAGCGAGGCAGAGGCACAGAGCAGAGGCTACTGAGGTCCCCTGGGAGCACACCACACGCACCAGTGGTGCAACTTCTGTGGCAGTTGGCTTGCCTGGGGTCGGTCCCGAGAGGCAGGTGGGTGGCTGGGGGAAAGGGCCTTGGGTGAGAGGCTGAGGCTGGGTGAAGTATCCTGGGCAACTGCCGTAGATATTTTCTCTGCACACCCTGAGAATATTTTCTATACGCTTTGTCACCTGTATGGTTATTCAGTTCTGTCTAAGCTTTTTGCAAAACAAGTGAAGTGGAGGGAAAAGAGAAAAAAAGCTCCTTGTTTTTAATGGTAATGTTTAAAAATAATGTAAAACCACCCTCAGTGGCCAAACCACAGAAATTGCCATGCAGATCCAAGAGCAGGTGTGCCTCCTGGAGCTACTGGAACAGCATCAGAAACCTGCTGGATCCCCAGTAGAAAGTGTCCTCTTAATTCTGGGTCAAATTCTGCTCCAAATGTGGTTGAGAGCAAAACTCCTATTTACTTTAATGCTTGCTGGCTTTCATCTGTTGTTTTTGGAATAAATTGAGACCAGACGTGAGAAGTGCAAAGTATGTCTGTTAAGGCAGGAGGAAGCTAGCGATGTGCTGGGAGAGGTTGGGAATGAACCAGTCAGTACGTCCAGGTCCTTGGGATGAGACCTTTTAGGAGAGTAACGTATCGAAGGATACTCTTGGTGTTTTGGCATGAAGCTGAGGTTATGGCTTTCCATTCTCACTTCTCATTTTCCTTAATTTCTCCTGCAGGCGCCCCTGGGTGGCTGCAGCCAAACGCCCGTGTGGCACTCAGCTGTGGCCCAGCTCAGTAGGTCATTTCCATGGGGTTTTGTGTTGCTCCTTCCTGCCAAACCAGTGGCTCTGGGGGAGCCATCCCTGCATCTGCCACTGTGAACATGACCTACCCAGCAAAACAGCTCCATGTCTGGCATTAGGCATCTGAGCTGTCCCCCAGTGTTACAGGTGATCCCCAAGTGCATGGGTAGGTGTTTATGCTTAGCTGGCTTCATGGAGCTTCATGGACTTTATGCTCCAGCACCCCAACCCACCCCCCCCCAAAAAAAAAAATCTACCTTCTTCCGCTTGAGACGTGCAGAATTTCAGCCATTTTTAGTGCCATGGAAGTCATCCCATCCCTTCAAGAACAGCAGGTTGGCTGAATACATTCTTGTATTTCTATGGAAACAGGGAGAGAAAGCAGGTAAGTTGTATGCATAGGCTACTACCAGATGTATTTCTTAATGCAATTTCATAACCGTATAACCATCCCAGCTTCTGGGTCAGTGTGGATATGAGGTGGTAGCTCACTGTTAACAGAAATGTCCAAACAGATTTAGACCTTTTGCCATTCTTCTTTTCTCCATTCGTATCCATCACAAACTTCAGAAATAATTGACCTATTATTCAGTGGGAGAACTCCTTTCCCGCCCACTTTCCTCCCCCCTATTTCCCAAACCATTCCCTCTCGCTTAAAGCCTTCCAAAACATTTAAGACTTGATACTCCAGAGTGCCGAGCACCCTGGCCCCGATTCAGTACAGCACTTAAACACAGGAATAATTTCATTTGAAGTCAATGCAATTATTTGCATGCTTTAGTTGCTTTGGAGTGAATTGCTCCATATTCAATAGGGTGGAGCCCATCAAGTCCTTTCCAGGCTGCACCGCTCAAGTTTGCTAGACAGGGAGGAAAGCTAAAGTAGCTCTTTTCAGTGCTTGTGCTGCTGGAGGACAAAAGGAAGCGGCACCTAGAAAGGGTATTTCTGAGCAGGATGGGGTTGTGGTTCACTAATGCTGTATTGTAAAAGGCTTGTTCTCATTGTATTCTTATCAGAGCCTGGGAGATTATTCTTATCACAGCCTGTAACATTATTTTTATCAGCTTGAAAGATGGTGGTTTTATGCCAGGGCAGCTGTGAGCCTCTTAAGGCCTTTCCCTTTATTTACCTCTCTGCTGCACTTCTCTGCCTCTCTCCCATCAGCATTTGCCCTTTGATACAAAAGCTCAGAGTAGACTGACATTTAAACATGTAACGCTGGGCTGGAGGTGTTTTGCAGTGTGAAATGCCTGGATGCATGATTTAAACCACTGTCTCTCTGTTCCCATGTAAAAGTATGGCTCAAGTAGGGCTCCAGTGCTTGCTTTAGGAGATTTAGCCCAGTGACGCTCGTTCCAGACGGCCCAGACTGGTGGTATGGTACGTAAAGGTATGTAGCCGTGATTTTATCTCTGCTACCTCGGGCTGCTAGTTTGTGGTCTGGGATGAGCTGAGCAGCTCTTTGGGACAGGAACATCCTTCTATTATGTGTGGAGTCCAGAGTAAGACTGGAAACAGGTAATTTTTTAACAATGATAATAATAATAATAACAATAATAATAGTAGTAGTAGTTCTGTTCCACCTTCTATGTCAAAACCCCTAACTTGGCCAATACGCACATACTTGTATTTTGGTATCCTAGTTTGGAAACCTCAGCAGACTCCCTGCCCAATTCTTATCAGAGGAGTGGTGTTAGGGTGGCATCAGCAGATGCTCCAGGTGTCTTGTGAAGTCTGTTTGTGTTGCCAGGAGGTTACCTTTGGTGTTAACAATGCAAGGGGCTCTATAGGATAGTTTTTGTTGTGCCTGTGAGTGTAAGAGGCATGTGTGTATCAACCCAAAGGTGAGACCACAGCCTCAGAGCTGCCAGCCAGGGATTTGGACTGCAAAGGGCTCCCAAAGTGGTCCTCAGAGGCCCCCATGTAAAATGCCCAGCACAAACACAGAAAGAACAATTACATCTGCACCAGCCACCGAAGCAGGGCCAGAGCCGGCTCAGGAGCACGTCCCCTGAGCAGCCACCCCATGTTTCTGCCAGTGCGGTGCCTTAGTGAGGACAGCACTGACCCCGGGCCGGGCAAGGGCAGTGTGTCTGTGGGGGCTGTCCCCCACGGCAGCACAGACCGGTCCCAATCTCCTGGCCAGGGGGAGAGAGGCTGGCTGCAGGGGAGCAAGCCATGCTGTGACACTTGGCCTCCGGACCTGGCCCCTTTTGTTTCCTGGCTTAACAACAGTCAAAGAGACCAGCCTCGGCCGTTCATGTTTGCAGTGTAAATGAGGCGCAAGAAGATTGTGTGAATGCTCAATGGTTTTTATTTTATCATGCTCACACTCCTCTGTTCATTTTCCCACAAATAGCCTGTGCATGAGGATTTGGCTGTTGGTGGTGGTGCTGCAGAGATAGCAAGGGCGGCTGTGCGCTGAGCAAATACCCATGCACTGAGCAAATACCCGTCTCAACTCGCCATGGCAGCCAGAGAGGGTCTGAAACACCTCTGTCAGCAGCGATCCCCACTTCTGCTCCTTCCCCTCATGCCACGTCTTCCTGTGCTGCAACTAGAAAAGGAGCAGAAAAAGTGCTGTGATGAAGTAACCCGCCAGGAAAAGGATAGGAAATGCCAAAAAAACAACTAAGGGGAGTCATCTGGAAGCAACCAGTCATGTTCCCATCGAGCATTTTCAGCAGAGATGTAAAAATTTGAGCTTGCTTCAGATCAGAGATGGGGGATAAGTGATGTGAATGCAAGGCACATATGTAAGGGATCAGGCCAAAGGTTTGCCTGGCTCAGGGTCTTGCCCCTGCCGCATAGCAGCGGCTGCGGGACAGGGAGGGCGAGCGGGAGATTTCCCCTCCTGCAGCACGCTCGACTCAAGGGGAGCAGCCTGCGCCCCACTGCTGCCCCCCCGCCCTGTGCTCCCAGCGCTGTGGCCAGGCACTGGTGCGGAGCACTCCCAGCAGAGCGTGCATGGAGCAGGATCGTGCCCCAGAAGCAGGGAGCACCAACCCCGGTGCCGCCCCGGGCGCAGGCAGGGGAGCAGATGCGCGAGCGTGTCTCTTTCAGCTGGGGCCGGCCGTAGCCTCCTCGGCAGCAAGGCCCTGCATGCATTTTTGGAAGGGCTTTGAGACTGTTTCTCCTGAGGGCTGTTGCTGTCTGGGCGCAGCGCAGGCAATAAAACCCAACGGCAGCAATGCCAGCGGGGCCCTCACACCGTGGCTCCCTCTCCACCGGCAGTGCCGTATAGAGGGTTGTTCTGCATCTGCTGGGCAACGCAGCCTGAATTTAAGTTGCCTAACCCGCCCCATTTTTTTGCCTGGTTTTGACAATTTTTAACCCCACCAACCTCCACTGAAGAAAGATGCCCAATGGGTCTCCTCTCCCTCCCCCTCCCCGCAGGGCACCCTGTCTGCAGATGGTGAAAACACGCTGATGAGTCCTGCACGGCCGTGCCAGCTTCTGCAATTGGGTCACGGTTCACGGCGACTGCGCTGGGCTGGTTTCGCTCGTCTTTGCTCCCTCGTACCCTGCAGCCCAGGGTTTCAGCTGCTGAGGAACCTCCACTGACTTCCCAGCCTCCTGCCCCCCTGTGCCCATCGAAAGGGAGCTGCGTTGGCCCCCAGGGTTGCGGTGAAAACGCTTGGGGTTGTGGCTGGAAAACTCCCCTCGCTCAGGCACATAAAGGGAAACTGCCCAGATGTTTGGTTTTTGGTTTTGTTCTTTTTTTTTTTTCCTTAAAGTTCTGAATTTACGAGCTAGCCTTGTGGGGATTTTTTTCAACGGGTATGGGAAAGGTCTTTGTGGGGGAGAGGGAAGGGGCCAGCCCCAAATTTCTGAATACTTAAAGCTAGTGAAATTGGCAACAGGTCTGTGACATTCACCATGATGGGTTTTCCCCCTCCTTCTGCTGAGGGTCTCTCCTCCACAAAAGCATGGGCCTGAGCTCCTGGGCTGCTTGGGAAAAGGCTGATCCCTCCAGAAAGCCCTTTTGATGTGGACTTCAGGAGGATCTGCATCAAGCTTTTCAGGTAGCTGGTATAGACTTTTAACAAAAACTTAAGTCTACTCTAGAAGTGATATTGCAGATTGATATTATCCAAAAGGAATGACAAAATATTGTAAAAATACCTTGTACTTCTCCAATCTGTAGCCCTAACCTAAAACCTCTCCTCCTCCTGGAGTTTTGCTAGGACTGTGGTACTAGCTGTGCTGTGTTTTGCCAGCACAAGTTGTATCATTTAGATATCACAACCCCTGACTGACAACTTCCCTGGAAAAAAAAAAGTTTCCAATGTGTACCTGGCCTATGTGATGTAGCCACGAGGCGTCTCGTCAGCAGAGGTTTATGCAGATATTTAGATTTGTATGAGTTTCACAATTGCATTTGAAGCCCCTGGGCTGCTGGAGCGCTCCCTGGGTGCTGGAAGGGGCTGGGGCCCTCAGCAGTTTGCAGGGTGGAGCTCGTCATTTTGCTTTAAAGCAGAGCCTCATGAATGCCGTAGACTGAGAGCAGAGGGACAGTGGCTGTTCCCACTGCTTGTACCCAGGGAGATAAAGGGAAGCGGGACTAGTGGGAGTTTTCAGAAGCCTCTAACTCACCGGAGGAGCATAAATATCTTCAAGGGATTGCCCTGAGGTGCTTCTTAAAAAAGCAGCCGGGTTAAAGTGGCTTTGCTAAGTTTGTTCCCATGAATATGATTTTCCTCAGGCACACTTTTTACATATACCTGTTAGATAAAAGCTACCACACAGTAAAAGAAAAACAACACACAACCCTCTTAATTAAAGATATCAGGGGAAGGAGGCTCCTCATACAAACGAAAAAAGAGGTGAGGTGGTTCTGGTTTAAAAAGCCCTGAGAAATAAAGCTGCCCATGATTACTATGGTGGTCTACCCAGGTTCCTGCACAGAGCCTGGGCTCAGCGAGTGCTGGTGGCTGGGACGCTTACAGGCATGCCCATGCCACTCTCACCTCCTCCACTCAGCACCAACCCCCTCATTGCCCGGTGACGGCAGGCAACTGAAACCCCAACTTAGAAGCAGCTTCTGTCAATCTGCTTTCCGAGCTGGTCACTCTGGGTGTACTCTGCTCGTGGCCTTGTAGCCCCCTGCCTAGGTTATCTGCCCGCCTGTCCAGCCCATGCTGAGATCCCACCATCCCCAAACTCCCAGGGGGTTTCCCGAATGCATGATGCGTTTTGGAGGATGGACTCCTTCCACACCAGTGACAGCAGGATGACTCTGTTTACGTGGGCATGGTCCTGGGTCTCCCTACCCCGTTCCTGCTCTCTGCAGGGCTCCCCTGCTTTTTCTTTCCCTGATGCCTGGTGAAGGCGGGCTGTCCAACTCCCCTTCTGCAGAGTGTGACCCCCGGTGTGGGACACAGTGATTTTTACATGGCTTTTCCCAGCTAGCCCGTCATGTGCCGTGGAAATGATCCCATGGTTCTCAGGGCCTGGGAGCAGTGGGTAGGTTACTTTTTGCCCACAGCACTGAGAGCATAACACGGAGGAAATGGAAGCAATGACTGGTGCCGATAGAAAAGCCAATTCTTGGACATGCATATTTTGTGCCAGTTAACACAATTATGCTGACAACTCACTTTGATGTAAATTCACTCTTGTGAACAAGTCTGTGATCTTATATTTGAAAGCCAGGAAACTTCTGTTGTTGAAGATTTGGAAGCTGCAAAGGCTTTTGTTGGGGTGTGTGGTGACAGTGTGGATCCATGGGATACGCCTTTCAAAATACATTGGTCTGGGACATTGTGGAGGGAGGGAAAAGGTGGAAAGGAGGTGGGGGGTGCCTTCACCATGTAGGGGCTTGTTGAGCATTGGGTCTGAAAAGCCCATCTGGCTCGATGGATGTCTATCTGTCACCTAATGGGAAGGGGTTTCACTGTGCTATCCTGTCTGCCCCACCACAGCTTGTGCTCACGTGGGCATTCTGGGAGCTCAGCGACATACTGGTATGAACAAAAGAAGCGGTCCAGTGCCTCGGTAGTGAAGCGGTGGACCTGACTGAAACAACTAACGCTGATAGAAAATGGAGCTACAAAAGCTGTGTGTGAGATCTGGAAGATAGTCCAGACCTAGCAAACTCCTGTGAGAGCGACAGCAAAAGCTTATCTTGCTCTTCCATTGGTCTGCTGCTCATGGGAACCCGTGCAGCAAAGTATTTATTCAGAGGGCTAGTTGTGTAGGTGGCCGAGCGTGTTATCACAGAAACGAAATGTTAGTCATGAGAGCGTACTCGCTAGACATGCCTTCTGCATGCGCCTTCTCGCGCGGCAGCCAGCTTTATCTCCTGGCGGGGCGCGGGCCCTTGCCAGCTTGGCATGGGAACGTGGCAGGATGGGACTTGATGCGAGGAGTCTGGAAAGGAACGCCGCTCCGCCAGCACCGAGCGCTTCGGCTGCATTTCCATGTCTAATTGGTCTAATTCACATTTGAATTAATGCAGCGTATATGAAGACGCTTATAGCTAACAAGTGGTTGTGGTTTTGTTTTGTAAATCGTTATCTCGCTTTCAGATCAATGAAACTAACTCCGCGGCCGACAAACAAAGTTAACGTACTAAGGCTTTCAGTCGTACGTAAACTCAGGTTGGCTCAGGTTTTGGGTGTCCAGCTTTAACCATACTTTCAGTGGCTTTTGGAAACACAGATCCTCTCAAGGACGATGGAAGTGGGCACAGCAAAACAGAGGGTCCGAAATGACAAATTCCTTGGATTTAAATCCTTAGATCTGGTCTTTCATTGCATGTGGGAGAAGATACCCCTCTAATGAGGGGTCATAGAATTACACCACAGTGAGCCCTGGTTTTATACAAGTGTGACTAATCCAAAAACTTATTCCCCTGTGAGAAATGACAAGCAATGTTATGCCAGTACAGTTGCATGGCTGCTAAGGTAATTTTCCCTCCTTTTGGCTATTCCAGTAGAGTTAAAGCAAGTAACTGTTAGCATAGACTTTTCAATACAAGAAAGCATAGGGAAACCTACTCTGCTTTGAGTAGGTTCCCCAGAGCAGCCGTGAAGGAGGGGGCTGCAGGACCCTGTTGCAGGGAGCTGTGAGGCTGTACCGAAGGAAGCAGAGGCGGCTTTGGTGGGTGACACACATCTGAAGCCCAGTTTCACTGGCACCCTGATTTGTGAAGGCATTCCCATCTGCTGCCACGCTGTTAATTTACCTACAGCACAAGTTGCCAGGGTTTTTTAACGATCATTTTCTTGCTACATATTGATTTTATTCTGTTGCCTAAAGGTATAGAAATAATTAGCAGAAGAGTCTTCCCATCACATTTACTATGTAGTTAATTAGAAGTTTTATCATATAGAGCAGTCATGCGAGAAGAACAGAGCTGTTGTAACTCAAGTGTGCTCTTCCAGCTGATGTGAAACAGCAGATCTCCATTGACTCCTGCTGGTCCTTGTTGTTTTACAACAGCAGCAGGAACATGGTCCCGAATGACATGGGAAACACCAATGGCTTTTGTTTCATAAACACTTGGAGGCCCAGCATGTGCTCCAGGGAAGCTCTCACTGTTTAAGCAGCTTGTCAGGGAATTAAGCTGTCTTGTTGCAAATCAGTGCACCGTTCCCCCACAGTTACCCTCCCGTCACCATGGGAGGGACCTGGCAGGTCTATGGCATTTCCACACTTTTCACATTCACCTCAGGTTTAGACAGGCCAGGATATTCAGGGTAACAGTTTGCCTCCGGGCTCAGGGACTCTGGGGCTCACCATGGCAATACCAAATGCTGAGCCCTTCGTTGCATCTCTGCTAGGGTTTTTCCTGTGGCAAGATTGCCCTCCATGCATTAACCAGCTTTACTACGGCAGGAAAGCCTTTCTTGCCTTACAGTGCCAAGTGTCTGGGTCAGATACTTCAAGCATCCTTCTTCTGCTCCTCTCTTTCACACTGCAGATCCATGCAGAGTCTTCCACAGCCAGCTGACAGTGGGTGCTGTGTCTGGCTCAGGGGGTGGCCAGCTGACCATCTGCACCGGCATCTCTGAAATGGCCTCCCTGCAGAGCGTGGTGGTGTCTGGCCTGTGGCTCACTGAGGGGCAGGGAGTGTGGGGTTGCACCTTTGCATGCCACGCTTGACGGTGGCGATCACTGATCAGCTTGTCGGTGCCATGAGCATCACCTGTGACTGCTGCCTGTGAACTACACTAGCAGGTGCTGCTGGGAGCGGTGGAAACGAGCTGTGATTGTGTGTGTGTATGTGTATGTAGCAGAGATGAAAAAGAAACTTGCACATGCCAGTAGGTAATTTGGGCATTGATAATGAATCTCCCTTGTAACTGGGTGGCTTAAATCCAGCTCATGGCCTAGAGAGAATAATGTTTATTCCTGAAAAGAAGGCTCTTCAGCATGTCTTTCTGGCTGCAGTCCAACGTCTGATATCTGTTTCTTAAATTGGGATAGGTACATGTGCATCCTGGAGAGGAGCTGAGACTGGTGGCTGGCTGGAGGTATAACTCAGTCTCACCTCTTCGCAAAAAGTGGCTCCTGTAAAGCTGGGAGGAAGCATATGCTGGCCCGGGTAGAACTCCATCTTTAGACCCTCACCTCTCTGGAAGAGGTGCTGTGTCAGGTAGCTGGTGGTCCTCCGAAGCTGCCCACATTTAAGTGTTTGTTCCAGTTTGTGACATGCAGACCGTGTTTGTGCTTTGGCAGGGAAGGCAAGACCGGCTGGGA